>NC_088713.1:48832966-49136784 GCF_963576615.1 Watersipora subatra
GATGACCAAGGTAGAAAAAACAGGTTCCTCTACAATACGTGCCATTCTCGCTCGGTTTATAATAAACAACAGGTTGAATGTCCTAACATCCTGCAAAGGTTACCATATTAATTGGACCAACAAGAAAAGTGAGTTCTGTTATGTACACTTGTGACTTACCATACAATTGAGCATAACGCTAGCTTTGTTTACATTGAACCCTGGTGGGAAACAAAGCATAGGCCTTTCGCAAACTGGGTCAAAATGAAGAGCAGTAATCTTCTTTGAATAATTCATGACTAGTAGTACCCTGTGGTAGTCTTGTGCGCTGTGAGAGATACTGAAGTGTCTTTATGAAGCAAAGAGATTAAATATGGCCACAACGATTCTGATGTTGTTGGAAGGCAAATGGGGTAGCCCAGGTGTTAGAGAGTCGGCTATAAAGCCAAGGGTCAGAAGTTCAAACCTAGTGTAAGGAATCTTTTCCTTACCTTTAGTCATTTCTACTGACAAATGAACAGACAGATGTGGCTTTTATTATAATAAAGATGAAGTGATGTACTTTCAAACAAAATAATAATATTAGTTTTCTACACGATAAACTCCAAGACTGAAGTTACAATATAAGTATTCAACTGTTACATGGCAAAAAGCATATTTGTGGCAACAGACACCAGAATAATGTTCATGTAGCAGGAGAAACACAAAAACATCAATAATAAACAAAACTGGTAACTTCTCGAATTCCACTTCACTGATTCAGTTCTGTTCATTTTACTTCCACAAAATAAAGTCTACATCAAGGGGATCGAAGAGATTTCTCTTTATGCCTCCTTTGAAAAAAGTTGACATTAAGGTACATTGAAATGGAGCTGCTAATTTGTGTCTAATTAAAGTTTAAAAAGTAGAGTTTATATTTACAAGTATCTGTTATATTTTTATTTGCTGGTGCAAGGTTAAGTAATGCAAAGACTCCTTAATGAAAGTTCTAAAAAATCTGCTATCAAATAGATCAACTAAAAATCTTTATTACACTATTTGTTGTATTATTGTGCATTTCAAAATATATTTTCATTCGGAATGTTCAATTTGCCATTAATTTGACTAGTCTTGCGATTTGCTGTATTTTTTGTGAATCTACTTAACAGACGCCATGTGCAATGCTCATGATGCACAAACGGAGTTATCCTCTCCTATGGATTGAAAAACTTTCAAAATGAGTTTTCTGGTAGCACCATCCAAGTATTTCTAATCGGCAATTTCATTTAGCTTATTGATTTTGTTTTTTATATAGGCAGACCTATAGCTGTTATAACTTTTTAATTTTTTTGATCTATAAGCTATATCGTTTGTTGTGTCACTTTTAAAACGAGAACTTACTGATCATAAAAATGTTAAAAAAGGTATTTCTTGGAGTGCACTTGCCTCACTGACATTTGTGTTGATGTTTCAAATGTGTTTTTGTTTTGTTAAGTTTGGTTGCTGGGTGTATATAACAACTCTGTTTCACTCTGTGGATTGTGTGGCAGTAGGCACCCACTTTTAATCTACACAGGGAAAGTGCAAACTTTGAATACATCAAAAATATAATTCCCAAGAATAAAAGTTCATAAGACAAACGTTATTCAGTCATTCTGCAATTATTGATAAAGTATAGATGAGAGCTAAGACTAAAAAAATACATCTGCATAAGAACACAACGAGTAACAGCACCGAAGATACAATAATTTGAACTAAAGTTTACTTTACACATTTTACTATGTGAAAGTCAAATAATGCAGCAGAAATAGTATTAGTTAAGCAATGATCATATAACTTTAAAACAAGGCTGTTTCAAGGTAATCAGGCATGTTGTAGATATCCTATGGTTTCATCTCCGCTGTAACAATGATTTCTCTACACAATATTTCGCTTTATTAAAATGAGTGCATCTCAGAAAGAACTTAGGCTATTTTTTAAAGACTGCTTGATAGATTTTAGATCTATCTGAAGAAAAAACTGTAAAAGTTATAGTTGAGTTTATCAGAAAGTATTATTATTTTGCTACTAGCTGCAATTGCTTTTGATGATTGAGATTATCTGACTGCCAAAATGTTTCACAATTAAAATCGACAAAAACAATTAAAACTTGATTGTCGTTAAAACTCTCAAAAGAAAGACTTGTGCAAGTAGATGTCAGTAATTGTTATCATCCTCCGATAACTAATATTGGCTGTTGTGTTCAAGTTGCCGCATTATGTGTCTCTATTCTGTCAGTCTCCGCAAATATAAGCATCGTAATCACACTTTATATTGATCTGAGCTTTTTAATCATGATGAAGTTTTGGTCGATTTTATTCCTAAAACATCCTTTCAGTCAAATAACCTCCAACATCAAAAGCAATTGTGAATGATAAAAATAGAGTGACACTTTTTGATAAAATAAACTAAAATTTTGTGGAAGAACATTTCCAAATTCAAGAGGTGGAATTGGAATTTAGACTAACAGCTTCAAAAAATTGAATGATAACCCACCTTCGTGGATGTCAGTGGAATGTTTAGTAAGTATTTGATAGCATCGTTTAGACCTTATGTAAAACAGCTATATTTATCTCAGGTTGGTCAATTGGACCAATAAAGGAAAAAAAAGCGGATGCACTGGTAAACCATGCTTTTTACAACAAGAGCCTTTTGCAGAAGCTCATGAAGCCTGGTTATAAACACATAGCACTCGTCAGGAAACCTATTTCCTGGTTTAAATCGGCTGTCAGATTTTTCACGGATCCTAATCCCAGCGAGTTTAGAAAGCAAATTCATTACAACAAACCTGGACCTCTGGTAAGACTTCTTATTTTTTGAAAAGTTAGTTATCGTTTTGCTAAAACTACCTTTTTTCTGTAAAGACTGTCTCTTGTGTTAGGTTGCCTATATTTTTAACAAAGCCACCGCTTGTTTAATCAGTGTTTTATTTTGAAATATTTCTTTGTTAGCAACCCCAGTGTCGCAGGGACTATTTTTTAAGATTTAACTATCAGACTTTGTAGTATTCTTTGATGTCACAAACGCACAAAACTACAAATTCTAAAAAAACTGTGGTTAAAAGAAAAAGGCTAAAATACAATTTTAACCAAATTTAAATCTTTTACATTGTTTCTAGTCTAAACTGTATAATTTTTACCTGCCAACCAGAGACTGAAATTTTTTTTAGAAACCTGAGGAAGTAGCTACAAATGATAGTTTGCTCTTTGCGACCCGGCCAGCCCAAGGACTTCCTGATGCATATTTTCATCTTGGTCAGCTACAGTGGTATGGCTTCAACTATGCTGACAAGAATAACATCGCAGCTATAACTAGCTTTATTGCATTCCTCATTAAACAGTAAGTTAGCCTAAACTATATAAAAGCCTTTGCTGGAGACCTCTGTATCACAATGTGTGAAAGTTGACTGACAGGATTTGAAATTACAGTTTTCACTATAATAAGAGCAGTGTTCGTCTGTCTTTTGCGACTAAAGATTGCACCCAGATATTCAGATTCAAAGGCAAGCGAACTACCATTGGCACTGCTCAACTACCTTTTTACTTTTGCATATATGAATACTTGTGCGCATACTTGTTACACTTTGCCATCTTCCGTGATACACAGTACTGTCGGCGTATTAGTTACTTATAACTACATATAATCATAATATTTTAGCAATCATTTTGATGTTAGTAGAACAGAAAACATTATTTGACAGAAAAAAACTCACAAGGCAATTTCTTGCCTGTATCATAATTATACGGTTTTCTCTTGCAAGACGTATAAGTACGAACTGCAGCTATAAATAGGTTTTCTCTAATCTCATTTAATAGTAAGTGCAAATAAATTCATCCGTGAGTGAAAGTGTTTGCTTGCTAGAAATCTTTCGATCCCAAAAGGTTAGATTTTGTATAAATCGGTTGTTGATTGGCATATTCGGTTGTTGATTGTATATTCGGTTGTTGATTGGTATATTCGGTTGTTGATTGGTATATTTGGTGGTTGATTGGTATATTAGGTTGTTGATTGGTATATTCGGTGGTTGATTGGTATATTAGGTTGTTGATTGGTATATTTGGTTGTTGATTGGTATATTTGATTATTATATTGATTATATTCGATTATATATTTATTGGTAGATTACAAAAGTATCAAAACATACTGATAGCCAATTAATGCCTTGAGTTTTTATAGATTTAACTTTCAAAGATGCTTTAATTTTTTCTCTGTAATTTCTAGAAGAATACATATGACAAACAATCGATCAAATATAAGGTATAATATATATAAACAATATTTTATAAAAACTACTATATGAAGTACATGTATATAAATGTAGTTAAAAAAATTTAAATACAAAACGTGCTACATACTTCGTTTTACATTCATGTATATTACACAAAAAATGAAGGGTGTAGCAAGCTCTCTCATATCATTTCTGACTAGGGAGTCAGGCAGCATTACCTTCTGGTTGATGAAATTGAGGTCTTTGTATTGTGTTTTCATTTACATCTTACGGTCATAACTCAACACACAAGATCAAAGCGTTCCGGAATCATTATGTCTCAACCAGTCAGCTCATATGACAATTGTCTTGTATCTCCAATTAAATTTCTCATATAAAGTAACTAAATTCAAATTGATTGATTCAACCCTCTGAAAAGCCACCCAAACACACCTTACTTCGGCAAAAAAGTTTGTTTTTAATTGTTTCAATTTACCACATACCCTAGGAAACTTATATTTTGCTAGTATTTAGTTTCCTGAGTAGCATACAAAGTAAAGTTTTACTGCATAATCTCGCAGTTCTGGTGAGTGCGAAAATATAGTGATATGAAAACAAATGCAGTTGAACAAACATAATTAGATTCCTCAGGTTCAGTTCACCCGATAAGACAAAAATTTCAATTCGGGAGTAGTTTGTAATTGTGAACTGCAGGTAGAATGGTGTGGGCGAGGTCAATAATGCAATTTAATCGCTTGCTGCCATTCTTTTCTTGGACTATCAATGAACAAAGCTATTTAATTTCGCGTTTTCGCTCTTTCGTTATGATAGTTTAGTTTCGCACATGAACTCTTCGCTAAAGGATGACTCCGCGAAAACAAGAAAGTTAGATGAGACGAATACAAAAGTGTCCTAGGGTATGTCTAAAAAGTAACAATCACCTATTCAGTGGTTATAATCTGCAGTAAAACGTAACATTATTATGTACAATACTGTATGTACATATATATCTTACCTTGGAGACAGACGGTAGCGACAAATGGCGGTAGGAGAGAGACTTAATAGCACAGGTTTCAGCATGCACTAGTGTTATATGCTACAGAAAATAAACTTTAGAATTAACTTAAATTAATTTATTTTACTAAACACAAACTTGAAAATAATTTTTAATTTTACACTAGGTTTTAATTTTGTACAAAGTTTAATAAAGTTTGTTAAAATGTATCGGTATTTTTTGTAATTTTTTGTAAGTTCTCTACGACTCTTCAACGCTAATCAACATGAAAAAAATGATTTAATCTCATTGAAAAGACTCTTACAAATGAAGTAGTTATAATTACAAAACAGCAAGTACTAACTAAAACATTTTAGTTTTCTGCTAATGGAACAGTGAGAAACTACAGTTGAAAATTTTAAAATACCTACAATGTTAATTATTTATTGTATTTTTATCGTCATATTATCAAATCACTCGAAGCCTTGCAAGAACGAACAAACCTTAAAAATCACACATAAGCTATGGAAATGCTGACAATAATCTGATAGCAAACTATAAAAAAGAAAAACTCAATGATCCAAAACACTTGACATAGCGGAGAAACATGTCGGAGGGCCGTAAACTTGGAGTTATTTGTCAGCTCAACCTTTACCAGTATTTTCTATAATGAGACCCATGTCTATTTCTCTGTAGCAAGGTTAGAAGTGATAGCAAGGTCTGTAGTGGGAGAAGGTGTGTAGCAAGATAAATAACTGCGCTGTACTGGTCTCAGACTCTTGACAATCGGTTTAGCAGACTTTTGTTCTACAACCTGCGCTAATTGACTGTAATCCAGCATTCCTGACACTTTACAATCATTGTAAAGTGTCAGACCTCTCACATTCGCTAATGATTTTTGGGGGTTTATTTATTTTTAACCAGTTCACAAAGCTCCTCGTAGATGAGGAGTCAAAAAACCTTGATCCCTTTAGGCACGGGCGTTCAGCACTGCTGCATTGACGTACGCTTTTAAGTTGATCGAAAATGTTCCGAGTATGTGAGTGTTTGTTGAGACAGCATTTCAATAGCTTATTTTGTTAACAATGAGCACAGTTACCAAATGTTGTGGATACGATGGGCTCTTATTTACTAAAATCCTTTTTGCAGCTCAAATAATACTAAATGATTATTAAAACCATTTCAAACACCGAACTTCATTGGGACATGTGTGGCCAGCTGTAGCTATACTTAACTGCTAGCCACCTTTTTTTCTCATTCGTAAGAGCGAGTGACATTCCACCAACCTGGAATATGCCTTTTAAACTTTCAAACAAAATGTTAGATTAAGAAAAAGAATGATCACTCGTATAATAATCAAGAAAAGAAGTAGGAAAGCAGAAGTGTGAGTAATGCGCAAATAGTATTAGTCATCTTCCATCAGCTGATGTTTCTAACTGACCAATTGTTCTCATCTAACATCGCAAACAAACATCAGTGTACTTGCTTCACCTGCGTATCTACTGACCACTAAAAAAGATTTTTCTTTGTTACTATGCAAATATTCCAAATATAAACTCTTACTACGCTCAGATATCATTTTTGACAACGTAACTAGTTGTGATTTCATTTTGTTCCCAGAGCAGATGTTATAATGCTCTATGACCACCTAAACGCTTCACTAGTTCTGCTGAAGAGAAAGTTCAACTGGGCCTACCTTGAAATTTTCTACAAGTCCTATGAGTTAAATCTAAATTCAAAAGGAGAGCTATCAAAAAAATCTATAGAACGGGTACTTTCCAAAAAAGTGAACCTCGGAGATCAACTTCTTTATGACAGCATGAACCGAACATGGTGAAACTATCCAGAGCTCATAGAACAACACTTCTGGGAAGAGGTGAGCATTTATTAGGAGTTACTTACTCCTGTAATGTTTTATGATTAAACTTGAACAACTAAATGGGGTGACCAGTAGTGCTAACTGATCGGAACTCAACTTGTGTAATACATAGTTTCTTGATTATATGGTTATGAAAGAAAGGTGCAATGGTCAGAGGCATTAATAACTTTTTCAGCGTATTGTATTATTCAACAAGTTAGCGTATTGTGATGGTGAGAATTTAATAGTTATTTCTGTCCAAAAACGTTCAAAAGTTACTACCAAGTGGTTGCGTACATCAATACATAATATTTACAGTATTATGATACAAGTAACAAATATATTCACAACAGCGAGTTCTCTATATATAAACTAGTTGTGCTACCCGACGTTACCAGGGTGATAAAAAAGACTTTAGTCAGAAGACTGATTTGTATCTAACATATAGCAAAATTTGCCATTCTAACTTTCAAACTAAATATCATGAAAAAAGTGTTAGTTGAAATAATATAGTAAAAAATAAAAACAACTGTGAAGGGTTTCAAAGTTTGTCAAACAACTTTTAAACTCATATTTCCTTATATCATGAAAAAAGTGTTTTGTGCAGGTCAAATAAATTTAAATAAATAAAACGATTATTAAAAGGTTTATATGTAAATGTGAATTAATTTGCATGTAATAGTTAAATGGAGTCGGTTTTGCTACGATTACATTAAAAGATGATTCGGTATTTCGGTGATGATACAATTTTTTAAAAATGAAGTCATTTCCGATATAGTAGTACATGTAAATATATATTTCGTTTAGGTCATAATATCAACAATAAGCCATAATGGTAGCAATAGGTCATGATTTCAGCGGTAGGTCATAACATTAAATATGGGGTATAATGTCAGAAATAGGTCATTATGGCAGCGATAGGTTGAAATGTCAGAAACAGGTCATGACTTCAGCCATAGGTGACAATGTCAGCGATAGGTCATAATGTCAGCAATAGGTCATAATTTCAGTGATAGGTCATAATGTCAGCAATAGGTCATAATGTCAGCGATAGGTCATAATGTCAGCAATAGGCCATATTGTCAGCAATTGGTCAAAATGTCAGCAAGAGGTAATAATGTCAGCGATAGGTCATAATGTCAGCGATAGGTCATAATTTCAGTGATAGGCCAAAACTTCAGCGATAGGTTAAAATGTCAGCAATAAGTCGTATTTTCAGTATTAAGTCATAATGTCAGCAATAGGTCATAATGTCAACGATAGGTCATAATGTCATTGATACATGTAGATCATCATGCTACTGGCAAGTGACAATGTAACTGACAGGTCAAATCACTTTTCACTGCTCAAAGTACTGCTGACAAGTCAAAATAATGGTTAAATTCATAATGTGGCTGTAAAAAGAGTACTTGGTCTGTAACTTTCTTTTTCAGCCATTCTGTTTTTTTTTGTAGGTAAAACATTTTAAGGATTTGAACCGAGAAGTTAATTCGTACTGTTCAAGAAAACATGAACTAGATGAAGGAGTCTTTGTCATACCTGCGAGTGAATGGCAGGAAGCCTTTTATGTCCCTCCTCAGCTCTGTTTTTACCTCCGCTTACCGAGCATAAATCAAAACATGATCAACCGGATCAATGACTATGCTGATAAAAAATGCATATTTTAGTTTAATTATAGCATATTAAAGTATTTGGGGAGTTTTAGCTATTTTAGTTCTGTTTTAATTGCACTTTTTTTCTACCACCCTTAATTAATTTTTGCCAATCACATATCAGAAAATCGAAAAAAATCAATCAAAAGCGGCGAACTGTTACTTTCATTAATCAAGTCAGGCATCTTTATTAAAGACCCTTGTGTTTTTCAACATCAGTTTAAAACAGTTACCAAATTTATTTGATTATAAACGCACACTCGTTTGCGCATGCATCCTGAATTTTTGAATCAAATATTTTTTCACTTTTTTGGCTGAGATCTAAGAGAAACAGTAGCAACTACAGTTGAAGGTATGCAGTGATGACAAACATTTATTGGCTAGTAAATTGATGACTATGTACAATGGTAAACTGTGATTTATTGTTTAGCAGTCAGGTAACCAAAGCACACTTGCCAAAACTGTTACTTATTTGCATTTTGGATTCCATCGACAAAACATTGTTGGTTCCCAACAAGTAATCGTATTTGACATCATTTATTTCCAATGGAAATCGACTTTTATAAGAAAACATCTAAAACAATAGCATAATAGGAGGGAAACTGAAACAGACGTCAATTGATTTGGAAGGTGATTAAGATAATATTATAGAACAAAAACATTCTCTTTCAGAATGGGCAATTGCGTATTTAATGCTACAAACAGTGTTCCTCGTGTGCGGAGTCGCTATTAAAACGCTTTCGTATGTTTTGATTAGACAACTGTTAACATTCATCAGGTAAAACCTTTTGTTTTCAATTGAAAATCAGTACAGATTTATTACGTTATACTAAAATAAATATGGCAGTTTAGGGTGCAGGCAATCACACAAATTGGTTGACTTCTGCAAATTTTCTATTCTAAAGTGTTGTTCTGGTAAGCTTTGGTGATACTGATAGTAAACAAATTTTTTTAGCTCATCTCTACATCTTCTACATTACAAGTTTTAACAATAATTTCCCTGATTTTGTATCATGAGGTGACATACTTAGTCATTATTTTACGATAAGACTCATATATACAGTACATTACTTGTTAACAGTATCATAAATATTCATGAAGACAATAGCAGATAACTAATATCATCATGATTACTATAAAGTAACAAATGTATGTGTACATGTGAGCCAACACTCGCATCGGCAGAAGAGAATCAACAGGGTCGTATAGCTTCAGAGAGTCTCGCGACCAATGGAAGGGTATATGGGAGCTCGCACCAAACAAACAGGCCGCGCCCACTATTTTTATATAAGCTTTAATGGAGAGGCCGCAACACTAACTAACAAAATTTACTCATATTGGAAGTCGCTCTGAAAGCGATTGTTCTATTGGTTTTATTACACCCTTATTTTATTACACCCAGATATTGGGCAAAAAGATGACCACCAGAGATACTTCCTACATGTGAGTGCAGGACTCCTCAGGTATGTCTATCAACAATATAATAGCAGTGAGAAATATACATGTAACCATATGCATGTATAACAATAATCTTCAGTGTAACCACATGACAATCTCTCAGAGTATATACTGGCTGCCAGAGCACTAGTCTTTACTATAATAATAGTCATGTCTGTTCGTCTGTCCCAAGCAAGGAGATTGGGCAAAATTCTAGTGTAGCATACGTGTAGCATACTAGCCCTTACCTGCTGCATTATTTGCTTGTATCTAACTATTTTACAGCAGTAGTGCACATACATGTATACATCTGTGTTTTATTGGTACTCCTGATTATTTCTCATGGGATGTAAAGCTGCCAGGGCACTGGTCTGAATAATCATTATTAGTGTAAAACCTCCATTTGAATGCTATGGCGTGCTATTTTCCAACCTTTTCCCTATAGTGGCAATCATAGATGTGGCGTTCAAATAGAGTCGGACATTTTAATTTTCAAATATCTCATCGCAATGAAGAAAGAGAGTTGAACCCATTTACGGGAAAGGCGAATTTTGCCTATCTTTTGCAATCTCCTTCAGATGGAACAACATTAACCCTATTGAATGCAATAAATCTGCTAACTTATCTCAAACTTGTCAAAGATCTGTAAATAAATACTATTAGGAAACCTAAAATTATCTCCACCAGTTGATATTTATTGCTTTCAATTAACCTGCAATGATATTATGGCCCCTGTCCCGCAATTTGTTAAAGCATTAACTTTTTTATTTCATTGTACATTTGAAGGCATATTTTCATTTTATTCTTACCAAAGTTGCATAAAAACTCATTGTACAAGTTGTTATGCGTTCTACAGTTTGCAGGCAAAACTAGCTTTTTATGCACAATAGAGGAGTTATGAGCATTGGTCCATTGTAAGATCAGATTACTGCAATGATGCTGTCAAGTTATATGCTATAAATCTACAAATTTATAAGTTATATAATGATCATCTATCAAATATAATACACTAAAGAAAAAATTACATAAACAAACCATATTTATAAGGCAAGAAGCAATAAAAATTTAAATTTTTGAAACAAAAAATATTGGCATCGTACAATTGCGTTCTCATTGTTGCTTTCAATGAAACAAACATCTTCTGGCTGTTCAAGACCTTCCACAATGTCTTCTGGCCTCAACTCCTCATCTGTACTGCTGCGCTAGTCGCTATTAGCATCCAATCATTTCTTTTCATCACTCTACAAATTTTATTTGTTGCATTTTGCACAAGTAATGATAAACCTTTAACCAGATGGGCACTCGGCACAACTTTTAGGCTAAAACTAGTTGTTCATATACCATCGTAAATGTAAACCATCTTTTAGATCCGTATAAGTATCAAGACTGCATTGAACAAGGAACTACTATTATCCTGATGTAGTTATTGGTTTTTTCTATAGTTTTGCAACCAAAGCTTTAACAGATCAAAGGTGTTCAATAAACCAATGCTTGTAGTTCAGTATGGTAGTGAAGGAGATACCTATAACTGGGACTTATTGTAAGGAACAAAAGTTATTTTACCCTTACAAATAGAATTTCACAACTTCAGCTCTACAAATGCTAGCTAGCAAATGATAGCAGTAAAAGAGTTGATGTCTTTCAGTTGGGATTATTATGGAGAAAACAAGTTGTATTACCTATTGATGCGGGATGTCACACCTCCCAATACATAAGCTTTATGAATATGCTTTAGAGGAGAATAATCAGCTATATATCAGTCTGTTACCTGAGAAGAGAGGAACATTATTCATGGTTACCATAGACGGGAGAGAAAAAAGTTGATATAGGAAGAAGGCAAGAAAGGGGTACAACAAGCAGGACGGTCAGTCACTTCTCTTTCTAGAAAGGAAGGATAGAAGTACAGTGTACTCTTAGGTTACGATAACCCGGTAAAACGATTTTTCGCCCTGCGATGAGGAACACAATGATTTTTCGCTCTCTCCATTTAAAATATTTTGAGTGAAAACATAAACAAAAAGTTCTCTGGAAATAGGTTGATATGCTAGTTGCCAAAATCCCTCTAACAGCAAATGATTATTCTCGATTAATTATTGTGAAATTGAAACTGGAAACAGAGAAGTGATAAAATTATAGCCGGTGAAAAAGTTGCCGGAAAACAGGTAAAAATACATAATAAAATTTAGCTTCAAGTATATGTGTAATAGGCTAAATTCATTTAAGGTAAATTCAATGTTTATGTTAAATGCCGAACTTGAAAGTAGGGACTCTCTACAATATACAATGTAAACTGCACATATTACGTTGTAATCTTACATTTTATTGCATAATCGCTAAACGCACTAAAGTTACTGTATGTAACTAAAATTAAGGTTCACATTAAATTTGTTACTAATGTTTTATAAGTACAGCAAGTATATAAAACTTTGAAAATGTTTACTATACATCAACGAGCCATAGTCCATAGTTGAAGACCACAATGGAAAAACTAGTGATGTCACACTTTTGCAGTTTTGAGAAAGTCAATTATTAAGATTTGAGACTAGATCACGCAATAAAAATACAGCTTATGACAAATATATGTAGGTTTATAGACAAATACTAAGTTTGTTGCTTATAAAATAGCATTTTTAACTCAGAATAATGTTTTTTTTGTAATTCAGTGGTCAAAATGAACAAGCGTGTTAGCAATGAAAATCACCTACTTTTCCATTTGACTGCACTAAAAAAGCTTTAATCAATTAAACGTTATATTTTTTCCATTTCAACTATAATTATAAATTAATAACTATTATAATAACTAATATATGATTATTTATATACATATATATTAATTAGTTATTATAATATAGCTATTATAATAACTATAATATAATTACTATAGCACAACCAGTAATTAATAGCAGTTTGATGTTTCACTACAATGTCTAAATTTCATCACTATCTGCTGTCGCAACATCACTGGTTGCAAAATTGTCAAAATATGGTTGATTCTTTAGATCGCAAAGTTGTTTAAGGACCCCCCACTCTTAGTATTTTGCTTTGCTGACTGGCAATCGACAGATGGTAATGATAGTTGACTGAGTTCAAGGAGAAAGCTTAGACGGTTTTTTAATAGCACTCTCGATATAACTGTCATTTCACAATTCTCTATAAAAAGCCATGAGCTTGCTTTCCGCATTCAAAGCTTTCACTTGACGTATAGGCCTAGTTTTCATTGGGCAAGTTGTCTGGTACATCTGTTTTAGATATTCTGTGTTAATAAAGAACTTTGAGTTGTTAAGATAAATTGTATTAAAAGGTTTAGGATGTTTACGAGCATTTCAAAACCACTTGACCCAATTAGACGGTAGATCTACATCTGACTTGCAACTCACTGCAGTCATGTCTCAATCACCTTCCATGTAAGAATGTTCACTCATTGAATAACTTATTGTGATCTTGTTAAAAAAGGTTTTCTCATGCACAAGGCAATGATAATTGTCATTGAGTATGTAGTTTTGGTTCAGTCCAGCGTATCCATCACAGAACGATTCTAACTGCTCTACTTTGGGACCTATTCAACTTTCAATGGGGCTTTCTTTTCTTTAATTTGCGCACGGTTATTAGCAAAGATAAATAATCGTTTTGTATTCTTTGTAGTGTAAAATTGATTATAATCATTTAAATGATTAAAACGCAATTACAAAGCATGTTTGCCGTTTGCATAAACAATTTTCTCCTGTTGTGTGGCTCGAATCCTTTTGCTCTTTAGCTTGATTTTGTGCACTGCCATCTTTTCTTTGTTTTATAGACTTTTCAGTTTATTCAGAAGACTCGATCTATCTCCAGATGCCATCATTATTAATGATAGTTCTAAAATCTGGTTGCGCTAAATGTGAATTGATCTTAAAAGAAAGCATTTTTTCCTCTATCAGTAGATATGTTGTTTGTTGTGTTAGGCAATTTCATTGCCAAGATACTTTAAGATTAAAATCGAACAATCTGATCGCGTTAAAAACGCTCAGGCCAAAAAAAATGCTCAGAATTGCCAAAAAGGATGTCACGCGTGATATATCTGTCAATATATCTCGTATTCACATCGGCTATTTGGAATAAAAGTCTAGTTCAACGTAGCTCTATTGGCATATATTTTATTTTGTATTTTCTCATGGTGACTAGAATAACATTTTAAGTCCCGCTACAGATACATTATTATGAATGTTTCAAAGGCCACCAATAACGAAAATTGAAGATTTGTCTTACTCAGTTTCTCCAAATGCTGTGTAAACATTTGAGTACCGACTACCAATTCTACCGGTCTACGGTAATTCTACCAAGCAAACTATGTAGAATAAGGTATTTGTATCGGCACAGTTCTGCCGCTACCCACACTAACGATATACATGTACAGCCTCCCAAAAGCCCTGCCTACATTATGCTCGTCGCCTAACCTTGAGGCGGGGCTGTATATCATTGCCCACATCAATCACTAGTTTATTACTCCCATAAGTAAAATAAGCAAGCAGAATCTTTGAAAAAAATATACATAGAGATTGAGTTTTGAGGAACTCTGCTGCAAACTGTATTTGAACTCACATTCTCTAGCTTTGCGGACATCCATATATCGTATCCAATTCCCTACAATATTCAACAAATCTTGTTTTGCATTATCTTCAACAATATAATTTTATTATATAATTTTTATAAGCAAAAAGATTTTCATCGCGGCATAAGGTTTTTATTAAAAATATCAAGTCGTGGCCACTCACATAGATTCAGCTGCAAAAGGTTTACATTTAGCAAAAAGTTATAATTTTAGTAATTAGTAAATGTAATGAGTACTAAAATATTACCTTTAGTATATTCATCAATTTAAGCCATTGTATAACTAGATGCTATGGATTAAAAAAAGCCGTCAAGAGCTCACTGTATCTCGCACGCGTAAAAAATTACATTTTAGCCTCACACAGGGAAATATAATCTGAATGTAAACTCAACAGGAAACTCTATACGAGACTCAAAGTAAAAGATAAATTTACCTCCATTCTCCGATCTTCCTCCGTAAAACTTTAACCACCTGATGGTCAGAAAACTCGGAGTCACCTTCGCAGTAACTTCACCGCAATTTTTACAATTATGTTGTTCGCCAATAAAGCGTGTCGATCAAGTAATTCATCAGAGTAATGATGTTAATTAATTTAGGAAATGTTGATGTCTGTGCGATTTAATAGAGTAAAATCCCTAAATTTGAGATCACAGACAACGCGTTTTACAAGTGATAACATTTATTACGACCTATATAAAAATTTCAAGCTGATGATTGGCTAATAAAGCAACCTTATATTGATCACTCGCGGTTTCTTTTCAGATGTATCACCAGCGACATCACGAAAGAAGCACCCGCTGTAACGTGAGCTTTTTAAAAGAGGGCTTCATTCAAACACATATATCTGTAGACAAGGTTGGTCTACAAAGACATAAAAGGCATCAAATTGTAGCTGATGTTTCAGCCTTTTATGGGTTTTAATTTTATTAAATTGACCTTTTTGACGCAACCACATCTTTAGCAAACAAGCACGCGTTACGCATCGATCGTTTCTGCTAGCTAAGCAACATTAAACAATGCAAGACCGCGTTAACAAGTAAAACGCTCTTTGATTGGTTAGGTGATGGACTTGACTGATTTTTCCATATTACGACTTGGACATCTCCTGTTTTTTCATTTGAGTATAAAATTTCAACACTGTTTTTCGTAGGATAACAATGTTTTTTCCAAATTTTTAGTTCACCATACAATTCTAAAGTGCCAAAAGTACAGGCAGCTAGAAATAACTCCAAAGAAACCAAAATGTGACATCACTGGTTTTTTCATTGTGGTCTTCAGTTGTTTGCATTAGATGTTTACTTTGGTTTTTTATAACTTATATACACTCTATACAAATCTTTCATTGATGCCAACACTAGCACCAATCCTATTGTGAGGGTCCACTATACTAAGATGACTATGATAAGTCAAGTGAGGAAGTAGAAAAGGAAGTGGAAACCAACACTTTGAAGCTGTAAGAGAGGTAGGAGAGAAAATCAAAGAGGTCGGGATAACTGTAGATGGTGCGCCAATAAATAATCATGGCATGAGGTGTCCATAGCTTTAGTGATTTAGTCAGGGTCTAGTCAGTCTGTTACTTAGAAACTGCTTTTGTAAACAAAGCCATGTGAATGCCAGAATTCCGCCGTTGGGACTTTAACACCCTATGCAATGCTGGCCAATCAGCCATTAGGGTTCAAAGGGTTTATGCTACAGGCTGGCCAGAGACATTATTGATTTTATGACAGAGGCTGCGGGCCGAGTGAAAATTGACCCTGAGCCGCATTTGGCCCATGGGCCGGACTTTGGACATGTCTGCTGTAGAGAGAGAGAGATCCACGGTTCGACTATCGATAAAAATGTTAATGTAGAGAGAGAGCTACAGTTAAACTATGAATAAAAAGGATACTCTGTAGAAACATCAGTACTTTGTGTTAGATGTAATTATATTAGAAACTTACAGTGTGCCAGTGCGAGGCTCATGCAGCAAGATGTTGTTTGATAAGTCAGAGGCAATATCATGAAACTGGGTGAGAACTTATTACAATTGGAGGGTTCCAACTGACTGATACCAAAAGCAATAGAATTGCAGTGGTCACAGCAACCACAGCAGGTGCTCTGCATTTCAGTGACACTCATGTTTACACACACTTCAATCTTTGGAGTTGTTGGTCTTTTTGGTTAAGGAAGACAACTCAAAATATTATTTCTTTTTTCTCAATTTTGAACCTCTTACCTAGTGAGCATAGCTCGTGCAGCTCATAACTTACAAATGTACATTAAACTGACACCACAAGAAATAACAACTTATAACTACATAATCAGGTGGATAGCTTTGTACTACCCAAAGAGTATAATTATACCACATCAAATTTGCATAAACTAAAATATGGTTTCTTTCACCTCCAATAAATATGATAAAAGAAATCAACTAGTATAAAGGGAACAAAACTCAGTATAAAACAAACTAACAGCTAACAAAACTAACAAACTAACTATTTAATATGATATAAATAACTAATTTATATCATATTTTGTAACTACACAGGTCTCTAGTCATGTGAGAGTCTGGTAGTTGTCATCTCTCTGATTAAATTAATACCAAGCATTGTGACAAATATTTAATCACCAACTCAAACAGCACACCCCCTAGCATTTAGCTCTAATGTACACAATTTATATCAATGATTAGCTTATCAGAGATCTGCTCAACATGCCGGCTGTTGTCATAAGGCTCTGGGAAAACATTTTTTTATCTCCATCGTTTTTGTAATTACCATTATAATTATGGTGACAAGTGCATTTTTTGCCCAATCAATGAGTCATTCCATAGTTTCCTTATTCATATTTACTATTAATTTTTCCTATTTTTGTTATATGAAAACTGCTGCCATGAAGCAATGGAAAAAATATGTTTTATCTCAAGGATTGATTTTAACGATTCCTCTTTGTAATGTGGTAGCAAGTGGTAATCTGAATCTGTGTAATAAACAACACTATTTTATGGTTCGTGTGATGATGAGAATAATACTAAAAATTCCACTGTCATACAGCCCACGACCAAAGTGATATTGGAAAAAATAAAATGTACTGTTGGTTGAGAAATGCAATATTAGCAGCCAAATGGCACTGCAGTGCAATAAGATTACTGCAATGGTAGCTGTAATGTACTTGGTGTGGGTGTTATTATTTACAACAAATAGCAATAATGAGAGGAAAATATTATGTTTTTTTATCTCTCCCCCTGCAATAGGAGAAATGCAATATTGGCCTGTATTACAAGTAAAATGCACTGACATTATTAGAGTAACCGATATTATTAATATAGTAATAAGATATTAATATAAAACTAATGCACAATTTTGTTTGCATTTCAAAACGTCATAGCTAACAATATCACAAAGTTGTGATATTTATAAAAAAATTAATAAAATCTGTACTACGTAGTCATCGTTCTGTAGTCATCCAAACTCATAATTAAATATTGTAATTATATCATAAGAACCGTTAGAAAAAATCTCATCGTCATTTCTTTTACTTACTCTGCGTTGGACATCAGTTAGAATTCCAAAGTACTCAAAAGTTTCCAAAATGTCAGTTACTTTGAAATCGGCAAAAATGGAACGATTTCAGTACTCCTACGTTAATTACAGAAACCTTCGGCAATGCTATAGACTGGTGAAATGTGCACGGTATTTCTTTCGTGAAATTCGCACGACTTCATCGTTCTATTCTCTGTCGCTCGGCGTTTCTATTTCCAGTCTTAACTTTGATAAAAGTAAGGCTTAGTAAGGTTTAGTAACGATTTTCATCCAAATAATTCTGTCTGTTTGTTTGTAATCCAATCAGATGGATAAGCTTTAGGACAATGTCGACGGTTTACAAAGACTTGGTAACATATTTAAATAGGCTTATATGTGTTTTGTATTGTTATTATATTTTAACGACTCTACAAAATGATGGTTAAACTTGTTGATGAAATTTTGAGACAAGGGTTCGTCTCATTGTTGATGAATAATGCTCGAGAGTTGTGTGCAAATGTGCATTTATCATATATCTCCCAACCAATCGCTTCGCTCGTGTTTGGTGGTGGGAAAATTTCGAGACAAGGGTTCATCTCATTGTTGATGAATAATTTTCAGCAGTTGTGTGCACATGTGCATTTATCATAAATCTCCCAACCAATCGCTTCGTTCGTGCTTGGTCGTGGGAAAACTATTTGAGAAGCATTGAAGCGGTGAAGTAATGCCAGGAGTTCTAGTAAGTTGGAAGCATAGTAACAAACTTACACTTGAAATACTTATCAAAAGTCCTGATGACTTACACAATGATATTTACCAGTAAGTCTCTGAGAATATATATTAACATGACCCATAGATTTTATATGAAGTAATAGAAACTTCCACTTTAGGAATTGTCTCCTCCCACTTAGTACGTCTATTGTCAGTGTTAATCTATGTGATATACCTACATGTTTCATCTTCACAGTTGCAAATCAACTTTCTAAACAAAATTTCTTGACTAACATTTGATATATTTTGTAATAACACTAGGAGACTTTAGTTTTTGAAATGTCGTTTGATAAATTCAGAGACATTCGCAGGTCTAGTCCAAAAGGTACTATGCGTCTGTATTCAAGTATTTATTTACCTTTTTAATCAGTGAGACATGAAGTTTAAATGAACGTAGATTAAAATATGTTTTATGGATCAATTCTAAATCAATACAATTAGTAATGTTGACGCCCATATTCGGCTTCATGCTGCAAATGGATTTAAAGTGCAAATATGAAAGTGGACTTCACATTGGTGACAAAAAAGTCGACTTTTCTAACCACTTTCTGCTCTGTATATTCTCTTCTAAATTGAGTCCAGGAGTCTTCACGTGTATTTCTCAATATCAAAGCAATGAAATCAGTTTTGCAGATATTCTTACTGTGATCTATCCAGTACTGAGTTGGATATTACCATCATAAGCAAGATTGAATGTGAGTTTCATGTCAGTAAGCACACTGTTTCTACTAAAAGGGTTAGTAATCCACTTAGAAAAAAAAGCTAAAAGTGAGTATAAACATCATGGTAAGCCAGTATGCAGACTTATGTTTGCATTAACATGTATGTACAGTGTATGTGTTAACACACTGGACAATATTGTAAATTATTACAAGTAATTTTCTCTGCAGCAGCTCAGTTTAGTGTTAGTAGACTAAATGATATATCCAGAGAAACTACAGAAGTGTTGGCTTCACACATGACTAAAATATCTGTACAGCCAATAATGTGAGACAAGTTCTATTGCCCGAGTAAAAATGTCTAGTTTCAGATGACTGTGAAAGTTGCGGTTCCTTGGATTTCACTGCTGCCAACCTGTCAGTCTTACAGTCTGTCAGGACTTGACAGTAGAACAACACTATCATTTACCAGTAAGTATACGATTTTTTACTAGTTTACTATAATGTGTGCTGTAGGTGAGTCTTGAATCAGCTTCATACAAAACTCTTCAGTGTTCTTCTATTCAATAATTTAATTTTTAGTTTACACAATGATTTAATAGTCAATTATTTTCATATCAATTATTTTTATTGTTGAAGTTTTACTATATTTTACTGTAGAAGTACATGTATATCTAAAATTAATGAGAACAAAGAAGTGGCTCTGAAACAACAGGAAGCCCATCTTGCGGTTGCCTCTCAGGCTAGATTATATTACAGAATTATGGTAGCCAAAGCTAAATCAGAAAAAAAACGCATGCAGGTTTTATTTGATATGGAGCTACAAGTGCATTATCCATCAAACCCATTACAGTCAGAACCTTTATATTTCAAAGCACTAAGAAATTGTGCAATATTTAGATAAACAGAAGGATTTGCCTCCCAGACAATTTTGCCCGCTAAACAATGTACCTAGTTGATGAGGCTGGTAGTGTTGGCAAGGGTGCAACAGTATCTACCAGATACCGTGTCGACATCCCTACTTCGAGACAAACCAGTCCGCAAAATCTAAAAATTTCCTGATCATACACGCAGAAAACTTTGCAAGACAAAAGAAAAGTAATTATATGCTCATGTACCTGGCTGGAAGAGTGGTTAAAGGTTTTCATCCAAAGGTTGAGTTAAGATATATAATAGGCGGACACACAAAGTTTGGACCTGATCTCTTTTTTAGAATATTCAAAAGAAGAATCCAGAAAAAGTTTGTTTCGTCATTGGATGAAACCAAAGAACGTCATGGGAGATATTTTACTCTTAATTTGGGAGTCTTTGTTAGCTCATATGATAGAAAATTTGTTGTGCCTGCATAAGACTGGAGCTCATACCTGACTACTACAGAAAAAATCCAGAAATAAAATCAGCACATCTACATGTAAATTGACGTAGTTCTCAAAGTATGTGTGTATGACGATATATCTGTGTGTCATTCCGGATATAGCTATTATTACAATAGTGTAGCTGGACAATGCTGACGCAACTTCATGGCGCACCCTCATTAGAAGCCTTACTAGCTTACTGGAATTTTCCATTCGCATTGTGCCAGGCCACTTGGCAATGGCCTGTCTTTTGCTGGAAAGTCGCTTGCCAGCAAGAGGTAGGCAACTCACATCACTTCTCATTGTTTATAAGCTGATTTTTAATACCCGGGAAAGGCTGGCAGGCACAGCTAGTCAGTTTATATTTGAAGTAAATTACAATAAAATGTAACCATGAGACATTTCAGTCATTCAATCCTCTGTGGTACTCAGTCTTTCAGTGTAAAACCAATCAAAACTTTCTGCCTGATCAGATGTTGCCACTTGATTATTAGTTGATAGACAACATTACCTGTACAACAATTGACAATAATTTTGCAAGGAGCATTGCTATGACTTAGTTTGTTCTCTTTGAATTTACCGATAAGTCTGACCAACATTTTTGATGCAGCTAATATGGTCGAGTGTCCATCTATGTAAATAACAGAAGAAAAAGTAGCAGTGACGCAGTCACAACTAACAAAACATTTCATCCTTTAATTTTAACTTGATATAAAGTATGAATCATTACGAATAAAAATACTTCTGTACAACTATTGGGATCTAGCGTTAAGTTTTATCGTGTTATATATAAAGTGCAGGGCATTTTTATGTTTCATGTTACCATATTCTTGTGCAGTAACCAATTGAGTTTTTAGCAACCGACAAACGTGGTTATCAACATGTAGCTAATATTATTCATAGACATGTAAGAATTAAAACTTTTTAATTCAAATATTTAGGTTCAGCATGAAATTGTGTCCTAGAACCTATACATTTGTAGAATCAAGGCTAAATTTAGTAGCGGTTGCTATGGTGATCCTAACTATAAACGAATAAATAAGTCACTCGAAACATTATAGCACAATTTTCTTGGAATCGATTTCCTTAGACTTTCTGTAGACTTTTGATTATAAAAAGATTTGTAACCAACATGGAAACAAACTTTTTTTCATGACAATTGTCAATTTTATAAATTTCTCTCACAAAAAAGGTTGATTTTTCTATGAATAATTTGGCAACTAGTGAAATTTTGATCATTTTCATCTTAACCCCACTTTTTGAATTCATGACCCATATATTATGTATTTTAAATAGGAAAGTATAATACCAGAATTGTCTCCTCACAGCAACTGCATCTATTGTTGAAAAATCATGTTCTTACCAGACATGAATACTAAGGCTATGTATTATGGACTAGACATGAATGCTAAGGTTTTTTATCATAGATCAGACATAAACAATAAGACTGACTGTCATAGATCAGACATGAATACTAAGGCTATTTTTCGTAGATCATACTTTAAAAATAAGGCTATCTGCCATAATTCCGACATGAATATTAAGGCTATCTGTCATCAGCCTTAGTATTAATAGCAGCAGACAAGCGTGCTCTTTGTTAGTACAATTTGAAAACTTTCTTAGTTTTAATAGTACATATTTTGTACTGCATGTTTTCATAAGAACCAAGCGCTTGACTTGACAAGAGATCCTTTGGTACAACTTGTTTTTTCAATAATACCCACTATCTTTGGCTATTTGAGATGAATTTTACTACAATTTAGATGGTCTACCTTATCATTATACAATCATTGCTGTTCCTGTTAGCCACTTTCTTATCATTGCTAAGGAACTGTTCATATTTAAGGTGAAACTGAACACAATTTACTGATGAAGGCCACCTTTTACCCTATTTGTTTTGTTGAATTTACTATGTTTAACAAAATATTTATTATTTCTTACAACAGATAAATACTCTAAAAATATTTTAAAAACAAAAAAATGCCTGTGCATTCACATATAACTTGGTACAGAGTCT
The DNA here is from genome assembly GCF_963576615.1 of Watersipora subatra. NCBI lineage: Eukaryota > Metazoa > Bryozoa > Gymnolaemata > Cheilostomatida > Watersiporidae > Watersipora > Watersipora subatra. Next base: position 48,856,002 of record NC_088713.1, read on the forward strand.
CTTTTCAACTGCATATTTTGCAAAAATCGGATAGATAACGCCATTGCCAAAATGAGTGTGATACAGACTCGCCACTGAGAACGCTGATTCTCAATCAATCATCCAATCACACGAAACGTAGTGTTTGACTTGATTCGTTATTATCTAATGTGACGGAGAGCGCACATGTACTGCACTTGTGACAACCCGGAAACAAGTGCACATACAGAACACAATCTATGATCATCTTTGCTATAACGTATCGCGAGAAAATTCCAAGTATAATTTATTTCTATCGTTCGTTTATTACGTTCACAATACAAAGGCTAAAGGGCTCACTGCTAAAACAGCTTCTCCTCACTCGTCTACGGGTACCTTGGATGAAAAAACTGGAAAATTATTCCTACATGCGTTGTTTCCTACATAATGTTGCCTGATACGAATGGGAGTTATGTAGGCTTCAAAAATGTAGAATCAAAAGATGATGATCAGGATGACGCAGATGAAGTGGAGCTTTTTATTATGGATGAAGGAATATAATGTAAGTTCAGTTGTGAGTTGAGAAAAATATAGTTTTCAGAAATATTTTAACTGAATCTGACAGCATCTTTACTTAGCTGATGTTCATGTCTTGTAGAACAAATAAGTGATTTTAACAAAATAATACAATCATAATGTATGGTTTGATGAATAATTATGTTTCAATCATTTGACTTGGGCCATGACATAAAATACCACATTTAACAGCTTACATTGCCCAAATCTAAATCATCTTATACAAAGAACAGAGTAATATTTATAATTGGTATAGCCTGTTATATTAATTTTATCAAAACAATACCTCATATAAAACTAAGGATTGGGCATAACTTTCATATGAATCTTGACCTGTGCATTTCTATTGCTTTTCTACCATCTTGTTTTGTAAGATGTTTTGAAAGTGGAGCTCTGTCTTGCTCTGTTGTGCAATTCATATATTTATATTTATTCGCAATATAACTATTATCTACATGTATCGCACAGTATGCAGTGTTAGGGTAATTTAAGATTGCATGGTGACTGTATGTTCATGCATTATTCTGCAGGCTGTGTGACAGTGACTAATTGAACCAACATCTTGGCACAAAAATGTGCTTTTAATACTTTGCAGTTTAGGTATGACTTACTGAAGGCACTTTTGGAGTTGATCCCATAGATTTCTTACAGATAATTATTACAAGCTCTCTTCAAAATTTAAAAGTCGTTCCAGCATATTCTTGTGCAAAAGCCTTTAGCTTCTCTAGTTTAATTTACTGTTATCTTCAGTTCCCCAACGCTATCTTTAAGATATAATTTATAATAATTAAAATATAATGCCAGTTATCAATTGTGTTAATACAAATTCTGCATAAAATAATCTTTGATGTTGTTCCAGCTGTAAAAGTGGTATCCCTGCTGAAGAATAGTATAATCTATGTATAATTCATTGTAGATACAGCTTACTGGTCAGAACTTCTCTTCCCACATTTGTGTTGTGATCTGTCACTGCTAGTTTGATTCTCAAAAGAAAATATTGTGGGATCAGAGTCTGTTCGCTTTGGTGCGTAACTTAATATGATGCTGTGGAGGTTTTCTAAAGCACCAGTGTGTTGACCATGGTTTAACAGACACAATGTGTTTAGCAGTCTCGCCTGCCCTAACGCATCCCAAAGGACTTTGTGCCCTGCGCTTCCTGGAATTAATCATTTCACCTTTCTTTCCATTTCTCTGTAAGCATATCAAAGTACATGTATTCTTTGTTATTTTTTAATATATTATAAATCCACAAAGTTTCTGTTTATTCAAATGTCAACCAGCTGCAGAATATTTACCATTTGAACAATCTCTGTTTAGTATTATGCAATAAATGACTACATCTTCTTATATCACAAGCCAAAGGAATTGTAAGTGATATATAAAATATTATATTACACATTTTCCTGTGCTTTGTTATTTCCGAATATATTATTAGATTCAGCATACCGCTTTCATGCTAACATCGGGTGCAAATAATATATTTTTTCGTCATTCACAAACCAATTGGTTCATGAGAGCAGTGGATGAACTTGTCATGTACTGGAAAGCTCCTATGAATATTGCCGACATGGTATCTTATGCTAAGTACAATTTCAACCAATAGCTCATCATCGCCTTTACATTGAACCACAGATTACCACACATGATTTTTTATTTCCTTTATCCAAAGGAGCGACTGTTGTTGATTTTTGCGCACACATGCTCTAGTCAGAGTTTTGGCCAGATTTTTGGTTCAATGCCATACATCTATCAAAAAATTACAAATAAATACCACTAAAGTTAATACGTTCGAATTCCTTTTAAAGCATTACCTACAGTGTCACCACCACAAACACTATCACCATAGCCGCTATCTACCACCATCACCATCACCAACACACACTAACACTACACATAGTTAAATAGTTATACCTGATTGTAAGTATAGGCTAATCACTTCTAGCGATCTGTAAAGCCTGTATTAGTAATGATAGCATGAATATAAAAATAGTAATGCAATCCATATTTTATGATTATATTAGTCATGTATTTTATGAAAAATTAGGACATTTCTGACAATCCAAACCAAACTGAAATTTTAAATTCCCTGACTAACTTATACTCAGTTAGCCAAGTTAATTCAAGTGTATCAGGTTAAAATCAAACTTCTGAAACTCAGCCTGAGTCTCATTGTCACCCAGTCATATTAGATCATTGCTTTGCACTCATGTACAGTACTAAATATTTCCAATAATTATATTTATTAGTTTATATTATAAAATTACTATATTGGTAATTAATATTTATTTAAAATTATTTATAAACTACTTACAGTTGAGGTTTTCCTGTTCGATGATGCCTTCTTGCTGTATGGAACAACACCATTAAGGAATGGAAGTTCTCCTTTTTTCACCCTTAATCTCGCGGTTGTCCAAGATTTTTGAGGATAAAGCTGGCTCTCATGGAAGTGCCTAATGCACACGATCACACTAGCAGATAGTCTGCAAAAAGTTAAATCGGCACGCTTTGCCTTTGACAGCCACAATTTGGCCAAATTTGGCGACTGAGACACAGGCACTCTAAAAGAAGTTATGTCACGACTTCCAGTGTCAGATTCACAAATAGCAAAGAGACATCTACCCATTGTAACTAATTGTGACTAAACAAAGAAATTCAACTGCATTAGGCGTTATTTCACTAAGGAATAAGTTACCGGAAATGGTTGAATTGAGAATCAGTGATGTCCAGAGGTAAATGCACTACAATATATTTTCTACTTTGAACATGCTAAACTAGTAGAAATATCTGCTAAAATTTTGTTTTCTCGTTCAATTAACATAGTATCATGCATTACCAACCATATAAAACATTCTTAAAATAATGTGTTTGCTTTCACTTTAATATTAGAAAAGTGGCCAGCTGCAGCAGCCAGACTAGCTTTAAAGCATTTAAGGGTACACATTGAATAGGATTAGCATACCTTACAGGATGAATTTATTCGCAGAGTTATATTTCGCGAAAATTGCCATTTCATGCATATACGCGGATTAATTTATTTGCGGCTGAAAACTGTCACTCTCTATGAAGAGTTAACTCTATTGCGTTTTGCAATAGAGTTAACCCTACGCATGCGCATGTTGCGTGTTTCCGAGTGCGCATATACCAAAACGCGGTATAGACCACAACTTGCAACTACAGGTCGATCATGCTAAGCTATAAATTTTTGCTGTCGACATTTTATAACTGACGAATATTTTCATCCTGTACGGTATGTTAATCTATGCCAGTCTACAAGATTTGGAATTTTGTCAAGCTATGCGGGTGGCATTATGTAGCATGAGTGCTGTTCAAAGTTGGATCAGTGTTTATTCTCATAAGAATCACTGCTAGATGAGTAGAGAGAAAATATGTTAGGAATATACATGGAATTGTATTTAATTATAAATGTTAAAAAAGAACTACATGTGATTTCAAATAAACAAAGAGGAAAAGAGGAAGATATCAGCCCAGAGGATCATGATCCTGATCTCCAGCCTCGTCTGTATCAGTGGGAGTACGCAGATAATTATCTAGTCTGTTAAGCCTCTCCATGATGGCAGCCATATCTAAATAAATAAATTATTCTCAGTGTCTATTATGAGCAATAATATAATTACTATCTACCTATGAGAATAGAACCATCACAAACTACATTTTTATGATAATTTTACCATCTTACAATCACCTTGTGTAAACCATCCTTCAGACTAAGGGAAGGTTTACAAGAGATGGTTTGGAGATGTAAAAACTGTAGTCTAATCTGCTCAGCTAGGCAATACAATTTAGCCTGTGATTCACCTGTTCATAGCTACCAATTTTGAGTGATTTGCTCCATTGAACATCAACCAATAGGATTTATTGCTGACCAGCCAATAGCAATGATGAAACAATATTCATCATATCCATTCCTGATAAGTTAATAACTAGCAAGACAAATTACACATGACGGTAAATTAATGTGTTTTACTGATAAAGAGTGAATATATGAATGATAGCATTCAATCAAAATTTTATAATTAGCTCACAAAAATTGAAACCTCAAAAGTGGTTTTTAGTTTAAACTTTTGACCAAATATTGAAAACTGAAATGCCTGTGTGTTGGTTGTTACCTGCTGCATGTTGCTCGGATTTGTCCTGTAGAAGACCAATTTTCCTTTCAGCCTGAGCCAAGGCTACAACATAGGGAGTAAATTTATAGCCTGCGAGCCAAATTTTACAAAACTGATATTTACAGTAAATGCTTATGATTGTACATTATAGTTCCTAAAGTGTCAACTACCACTTCTCCAAAGCAACATACTAGAAATATTATTTACCTGCCATCTTGTGATTATCCGCTTCCTGCAGGGCTACAATCTGCCGCTGAAACTCCTCCCTCTGGTTGGCCAACTCTAAAACAACAATAGAATCAGGGCTCGTGTGCTGGTACTGTTACATCTTACAATAAAAATCAAAATGCAAATGTCACATTTGTATTAGACAGTTTTTTTAGCAACTGAACCAGAGTTAACACTAGCAAACTCAACACTGAACAAGGTCAGCTGACCAGCTGGTAAGTAAGACAAAAGATAGGGGGATGACTCATCCTAAGCTATTTATAGAGCACTAGCTGCACATGTCTGGGCAGGAACAAAACTGAACTCTAGCGATAGTGCATACATATCAGGTACTACATACAAAGGAGGTGTAAAGATGTCATCCATATTTTAAGACAAGAAGAAAGTCCAGTTCTACTGAAATTAAAAGTAACCTGCTGTCTTGCGATTATTCGTTTCCTGCAGGGCTACAATCTGCTGCTTAGACTCTGCTAGCTCCTCTCCCTGGTTTGTCAATTCTTAAACAATAATATGGTAATAATAACATAACAATCATGGCTCATGTATTGAGGATGTGTAGAAAAATCAATATTTTATTAACAACTATAGAATCATGGTTCATGTACTGTTACTACATGAGAAGGAGATATAGAGTAAATTAGTTTTGGTGTAAATCTATGAATTAAAAATTTCTTAACACATTTTTAAAAACTCAAAAGAAATAAAGTTTTGTAGAAAGAATATTTTTCATGGTCTCAGGTTCATTTGTTCCACTACATGCTTAAGAACTGTAAATCCTACCTTTGGCCTTTAGTTTGTCAGCTTCGTGGAGAGTAGCAAGTTTTTGGTAAGTGGCTGCATGGGCTACAACAAAGTAAAGATAAAGACTTCGTTTTAATCAAATAATTAACAGACAAACATCTTATAAATAGGACGCCTCCCTTATTTATTATAGTCTCAGGTATATGTGGAAGGAGGCAACTGGTACTGTGGGTGTAATGTTAATACTACTAGTTAAAACTATTTGAGCAAATGTTGAAATATAGCCTAAGAAACTAATTCTAAGAGTTTATGTTAGGAGTTACTGAAAATGAGAATCAACTAGTATGGCTGACAGTAACAAACATTTACTAAAAATTCCACTGTTGTACAGCCCACGACCAAAGTGATATAGGAAAAAAGAAAGGGTACTGATGGTTGAGAAATGCAATATTAGCAGTCAAGTGGCACGGCAGTGCAATATGATAACTGCAATGGTAGCTGTAATGTACTGGGTGTGGGTGTTATTATATACAACAAACAGCAATTATGAAAGGAAAATATTATATGTTTATTTCTCTCCCCTGCTATAGGAGAAATGCAATATTGGCCAAGATTAGAAGTAAAATGCACTGATATTATTAGAATAACCAGTATTATTAATATAGTAATACATTAATAATAGAAAAACAATGCACAGTTTTGTTTACATTTCAAAACGTCATAGCTAACAATATCAACAAGTGATATTTATATAGATTTATATAAGTTTTAATTCCCCGTCTTAATTTTGATAAAAGTGAGGCTTAGCGAGTTTTAATAACGATTTTCGTCCAAATGAATCTGTCCTTTTGGGTATAATCTGATTAGATGGGTAAGTTTTAAGATAATGCCTACGGTTTACAAAACCTTGGTAACATATTTAAATAGGTTTGTATGTGTTTTGTATTGCTATTATACTTTAAGGACTCTACAAAACGATGGTTAAATTTGTTGATGAAACTTTGTTACAAGGGTTCATTTCATTGTTGAGGAATAATTTTCGGGAGTTGTTTGCAGATACATTTATCATAAATCTCCCAACCAATCACTTCGCTCTGGTTTTGTCGTGGGAATACCCAACATAAAGTCTGACTAGACTTCCCAGAAAGTGTGCTATGGCCAGACTCGAAGACAGGAAAAGATACATGTAGAGTTAGTCTTAAGCTACTCGCAGTAGGAGACCAAAGATGACAGTATGTGTTGACCGGTTCTTGCTAGCTAGATTACATCTCTCTACTGCCAAGAGAAGGATTCTAGTAAAGCAAAAACTGGTGTTTCTTTAAACCATATACATGCAGTTTTATGGAAATTCTCAAATCAATACTAATCATAGGCTATATGGTTTCTCAGGCTATATTAAAATATAACCTGAGAAACTAGTGCTAAGAGTTTATGTTAGGAGTTATTAAAATCAGAATCAACTAGTATGGCTCATAGGAACAAATATTTTATGAGTTCCTACTGCATTCCTACCTAATTCCTAATGCTTAAAACATTTCTATTGCATGTTGCACTTATCTTCTCTAAGGCTACAACCTGGTGTACAGTCACAATAAATAATGGACTGAGAACCTGCAATAAAACTGCAAAAAATCTTGAGTACAAATTAATACAGTCTCACACAAGTCTCAGGCCATTCACCTATTACTATAATTCTAGTAAATATCTCATGTTTCTATTCAAAACTGTAGTGAGTGATAAGAACATTCATGAATCAGGAGAGTTCAGCTAAGTGCTGACTAATAGCTGTCACAAGGTGTTGAGCTTCTAACATCACCTTAATCCTATCAGTTTTGAATAAAGAATTAAAATACTCAGACTATAATTATCCAAGAGAGAGCAGAGGTGATGAGTGATTAGCAAGGACTGAGTGTTGGCTGAAAAGAAGAGGCTGAACTAACAGCATTTAATACAGAGACAAACTGAATTGCTTCTACAGCCCAGTGCAATCTCTATGCAAGGAGAATGTAGATGGAATTCCCCAGAGTATGGTTACAAAGATACCCTGGGGACAAGCAGAGAGTTATGCAGTAGATGAGTAGTACAAGTGAGTAGCTGGTATCAGACTGTATAGCAATCCTACCTGCTAATACTGGCTGCTGCCAGCTCTTAAGCAGTTCTACCGACTCTTTCTTTCCCTTAAACTCTGCATCCTCCAGAGGAGTTCTACTGTCACTGTTTTTTAAACTGAGGAGATCAGAGACTGAAACAGGAGGGATGGAGGTCAGCATTACCTGTAGAGCTGATGTGCGTCCATTGAAGGCTGCCACGTGCAGTGCTGTGTGTAGGGTGATATCCTGTATGTGGAGCAGGCAGACCCGTTGCTCTACTGACAGGCAGATCAGTATAATCTCTACTATCTTTGTATATCCTTTCCATGCAGCCTCTGTTAGAGCTGTGTGACCCCACATCTCCTTCACAGCTATCAGCTCATACTTCTTACCGGAAGATACAATATGTAGTATCAGCTCTACTAACTCTTTATCACCCTTCATTACAGCCCTGTATAGAGCTGTATCTCCACCCTCATCCTTCTCCAACAGCAACTCATCTGCTATTCCTCTCAATGGAGTGAGTAACAGATGAACAACTCCAGGGTGGTCACGGGAGATAGCCAATAGCAGAGCTGTATACGACTTACTATCTCTGATAGTTGTTTTAAGCTGAAGTAGCTGACGAGAAGGGGTGGTTGTTAGAGCAGCCCTAAGAGAGGTAATGTCAGGAGCTCCACTAGCTCTAATATATTCTTTTATCCACTGCTCCATTTTCTTCTGTAAAGATAATCAACACAATAAAATATGATATGGAAAAAGGAAGATAAATTGTGACTCAACCGCTGACTCTGGGTGACCTGATGACTTATTAAGCTGCCAACCATAACAGAGTTGCTGCAGGTGAACCCTGGATATTCACAGAGTATAAAAAGGAGACTAGGAATGTGATACTCATAGCTGGGAAATCAAATATCAAAACTCCTGCTATTTGCTCTCCCATGGGTTAAACTAATGGAAATAAACTCAGTTAAATTTAAAAAAGGCAACATAAAATGACAAAGCAGGAGACAGCAATATAATTCAGCCAGTCTTCTACTTTAAGTACTAATTTCCTATTAAACTGGTAGCTGAATACAATCAGTGGCCTGCGGCTGATTCTGACCAGAATAAAGGCAAGAGAAGCACCTAAAACTCCAGTTTCAGAGTTCCTCATTCTATTCATTAGAGGCATATGTCATATCTACAGTAGGAAATGTTGGCAGGTACAAAAATGACTGAGGAATGAAACCAGAGACCCCTGACTTTAATTTAACCTCATTAGAGGATAGACTCTATGAGTCTCCTCATGGTAGAGACTGATAGTTTCAGAAGGTCTGAGTTATATTATAATCACACTGACTCAGTGTATTTCCTCATGTACTATAATACTTCCAGTATGTATAATATCAACAGATGCTAATATAACAGAGAGCTTATACTTACGGGTAGGTGCTCTGTAGGTGATATGCTTGCTGGCGGCTCCATGTCTTTTATAGCTTGAAAATGTCTCCGCCCCTCTTTCAACAATCCGCCTCTCAGTTGGCTGAAGCAAATTAACTTATTCAATCACATAACAGTCTGCAGGGCAGCAATGACAATGAACAGTTAACTTGTATTAATATTGAGGAATGTACACGGGAAACAATATTTAAATAATTTATCAAGTGTGTCTATGTTAACAACAAAGTATGAGTTGTTTATTGTAAACATAACGCTTTATTCAGGCTTGCTAAAGTTAGTCAATGAAAGGAGGTTCTATTACTAATAAAACTGTAAATGTTTAGTTAGGGAGCCTAAGTTTTTGATCCTGACGCTGCTAAAGAACTAGTGCAGGAATTGCTATTGCAGCAGTTTAAAAGGCTCAGAAATATTTTATATTAAAACTTATAAAAAGTTTAATGAAGTTATATAAATGAATAAAAGTCATATTAACCCTTTGGCTAGGGAAACGACCAAAATGTCGTTAACCGGTTGCGTGGGTAAGCAAGATTTGCGTCTCTTTTGTGGACGTTTATAAAGCTGATGCCTAGTAGCGTTAAACAAAGGATATGAACACTAGTAAGTTTTAAATATCATCAGCAAAATATTGGTCGAAAGTTTTACAGTATGAAACGATTATCTGAGAGGCGTTGCTTTGTGTTAAAAACAAATCGCGTCCTTGGAAAATAATAAAAGTTGGAAAACCCAGTCAACATCGGCTCGACTTTCAAATTGGTAAAATAAAAGATTATTTGATCCTGTATGCGTTAGTGATTATTTGTCTGATCAGACTAAAAATAATTCACATGATGTAAGTGATGTAAACCTTTTGGACTTAAAATATACTTGGAATATACAGAGAAAACAGTCGTTATGGTGGCTCGCACGGCTACGTTTTAGCGTATGACTCTACCAAAAAAATTGCTTCCAAACATTTCATACAGGGACAATTGCACATGGTTGTATTTTTTAGTAGTAGACATGTAAATGATAGTTTATGTACAACAATTTTTGTTTATAGAACTAAATTTAAGACTTGAGCTATGCATGTTCATAAAAAATCAATTTTATTGATTTTTCGAAAATAAATTACGCGAGTTTTGGTTGTTTTTGGGGGGCTTATACCCGGTCAAATGGTTAAAAGGTTTTTTACTCACTCAGACTCAAGTTTGAGCAGCAATTACATCCTGCAACAGTATTGTAGTTGTATCAAAGTTGATTCAATACTGGATTATGCTATGAGTTTTCATATAAATATGATGTGTTTATGTGTATAATGCAATACAAGAGTTCCTACTGAATCAAGTACTGACGGATTGTTGTGTGAAAGCAGTGTAACATATTGCGTTGAAAATCTACACATACTGCAGGCTATCTGATTACAATTTAATTAAATCCCAGACAACACCTGGCCTATTGCTAGTTATAATTAAATTGTAATGTCAGTAAATTCTTAGGGTAGGAAGTGCTAAGACTATTAAGCCTGATGCCTATGAGTGCCGCAAGTACTGGTGGCAGTATCCCAGGCAGTGTTCCAAATAGGGGATACGCAGGGATACGGCATATCCCTGAGAAGAAATTTTAGGGGTCCTCTCCGGAAATGTCATCAAATTGTTGTCAGTAAATTCCTACGGTATGAAGTGCTAAAACTATTAAGCCAATACTTCATATACATACACCTCACTCCAACGACCACTGGGAAGACCGCAGGGTTATTAGCATTGGAATGGAAACATGCTCCGAGTACTGCCAGTAGTTGCTGGCGGTCAACGCAAGAGTTTAGGGATGTGCAACTGATGCAATGACCTGTCCAAAATGCATTGTACCGGCAAAGGTCGTCCCTTTCAAAACGGCATGATGAGCAGTCAGTTTTATGGAATGAGCAGCTATATATGAACATAAGCCGGTGAGCTGAGCGCTGCTAGCAATTTGCTTAAATTAGTTAGTTCTAGTTTGTCTAGTCAGTTTGTTAGTAGAGCGCACGGGCGCACCAGTGCGCAGGGAGACTCATTGCTCTACTGACAGGCTGATCAGTAGCGTCTCTACTATCTCTGTATATCCTCTATCTGCAGCCTATGTTAGACTTGTCCAACCTGATCTATCCTTCTCAGCTATCAGCTTATACTTCTTACCAGAGGATACAGTATGAAGTATAAGCTCTACTAACTCTCTGTCTCCCTTCCTTACAGCCCTGTACAGAGCTGTATGTCCACCCTCATCATTCTCAAACAGCAACTCATCCGCTATTCCTCTCAATGGAGTGAGTAACAGATGAGCTACTTCAAGGATATAATGGAGATAGCCAATAGCAGAGATGTATACGACTCACTTCCTCTGATCATTGTTACAAGCTGGAGTAGCAGATCAAGAGGGGTGGTTGTTAGAGCAGCCTTTTGGTGTTAATTTGCTGTGCAAGATTAAAGGTCCGGCCACACGTAATGAATTATTTGTTCAATCTGACCGAATCTACGAATTTCACAGAATTCACAGATTTATTCTGCCGAATATCTTAGATTCGTCTGAGCTGTGCATGCACACCTAATTCGTTAACGAAACGCGTTTAATTGGCTAACCAATTGTTTTACCGAGCACGATTCTAGTAGCTTTGAGAAGTGGTATAGTCCAAGACACGTACGACGACACACAATAAAAGTATCACCGCGATATGACTTGATACATACGATGCAACTGTCTATATGCGCTAGAGATAGCGACTGTTTTTGCGACGGAGCTTTTGTTGCATAAAAAGAAATTATTATTATTGAAAAAGAAATAATTCATAGCTTCTAAAACATCTAAAAGAAAATTCTGGATACACAATGAGAAGTTCCTGTCATGGTGAACCAACGAGAGAGAACCAACAATAGCGCATATAGGCCGTTGCATCGTATGTATCAAGTCATATCGTGGTCATACTTTTATTGTGGGTCGTCGTACGTGTCTTGGACTATACCACTTGTCAAAGCTACTAGAACCGTGCTCGCTAAAAACAATTGGTTAGCCAATTAAAAGCGTTTCGTTGACGAATTCGGTGTGCATGCACAGCTCAGACGAATCTATGATATTCGGCAGAATAAATCTGTGAATTCTGTGAAATTCGTGGATTCGGTCAGATTGAACGAATAATTCGTTACATGTGGCCGGACCTTAACACAGAGGTCTCATCTGCTTTACATAAATCACGCTTTACACATTGTTGTTCAACAATCCAGTATTATATCCCTACTACAATAGCTCAAACATCCGCAATACTCAATATAGTTTGAAATATCGAATAGTTGAAATGTCTATATTACTATCAAATGCATTATTATATCAACTTCAGAACCTTTAAAACAGCACATTATTCTCGATTTTCCAGCATTCCAGAAGTTTGAAAGGGCCTAAGCTACAATTATTAAGTACTATTTAAACTGTCTCTATTATTATCAAATATTTTATTATAGCAGATTCACAACTCATAAACTAGTATAGTATAGTAAATATGGGGATACTTGGTGAGTGGGTGGGGTTAGATGGAGTTTGGAGACTTCGGCTTGCAAGAACATTTGTGCACTTGTAAACTGCTGTTTTACACTTTAGAACAATAAATACTTCAGATAGGCCTACTCTGATCCACTATGAAAGTTGAATACAAGACACAAAGCAATGCAACATTTTAGACCCTCATTACACTATTCGGTCAGAAGAAAGATATATCACATATTTTTAGAATTTGCGCAACAAATTAAGGGGTTCATTTTACACTACCACCAGTATTCGCAGTACTAGCTTTGTGACCACGTGTCACCTTCCTTAGATGTATTCTCCAAGTGAGACACAAATAAATACAGTACACGCATTGTTTGTATTAGGTCAGTGAAGCTGCACAAAAAAAAATTCTATTGGTTCACTAAATTAGTTTGAACCAGTTTGAACCTGTCTACTGATCTTACTGAGACCTACTAATAATTGTCAACAGGTGGTCTCCATAATCAACAGTAAATAAACAAAGTAGTGATAAAGACTAACAAATAAACACATTAAAGTCATTGTTAAATGTGCTGCCACTCTGGATATCACATCTAATAGTGATGCACTTGTGAAGGTAATAAAATAAAAAGTTTCAGGAGCGGGCAGTAGCAAGTAGACCACAGGAGTGTAGCGAGAGAAAATCAAACGGGTGATGATCTGAAATATTGTCACACTCATGAATAGCGAGCATTAAAAATAAGATTGCTCTGGTTTCATATAAAAGGTAATTAATATTATGGAGCTTATCTTATCTTCAGATTATTATTTTATTTTCTTACACTTATTTTAAAGCACTGTAACAATGAAGTCTGAACTATTTCTTTCACAGCTCATGACTGATTTATCTCCACCTGTTATATATTAGTGTTAAATTGGTAGGAGTAGCAATAAATATGTAATTCAGTTGTGTGCTGGGATTTTGCTCATATTCAATTAGATAGCCTGAAGCATACATAAGATTTTAACAAAAAATGCTCTGCTTTTGCTATTTGATGCTCGGACTAATGCTAACTTAAAAAGAACAAAGCTGTCATTGAAGGGCTACAAAAAGGGGGTTCCATATAGCAGTAAACTCTAAACCACCCAGTGCTACTAAACTGTTTTCTTAAATTATGGTCACCACGTTGCAGTTGGTGTCAATAACTGACTGGGATTGACATCAGCTAGAATTAGAATTGGAAGGATTTTCCTTTTACAGGGCGTAGTGACATTTATGTCTCCTATAATTGGCAGTATGGCAGTCATGTTGCTTGCGTTAGCAATTTACATATCAGTTTTTATATTAATCAAAACATCATATTGAGTCAAGCAAAAAACCTTTTTGTACAAGATACATTAAACTTTAACATAATTTTTATTCATCAACATATTCAAAGTTTAAAGAAGAACAAATAATTCAGGGAAAATTGATATTAATTCCACTTGTGTCATTATTTTTTTAAATTGGTTCTCGTACACGTCAAAGCATCAGACTCAGTCAAACATGCCACTATTTAGATATGTATTTATTTGCCATTATTAGACCGATAAAATACCAACTTATTATTTTAGATCATGTTAATTTCAAAGTTCTAAGGAAAAGTCAAAAATCTTTGTAGTTTAAAAAGGGAATTTGGCAAACAGTAAAATGGTTTCTCCAAGTGCTAGTACTTTGTCAGCAGGTACGAAACATAATTCTAATTGCTCATTAAAATGATTTAAAATTTTCAAATTGGTTTAGGGTTTCAGACCAGGATGTGAAATAGCACATGAACAAATTTAAAAACAATAGACCAGATAAACAAACAAATGATTTCGATTCAGACTGTATTTATGGTTATCTATTATCATGGCTTTTACACCAATTAGTAAGTGATAGTGAGGCTGGTAAGACATCTTTGCAGTGACTAAAATTAATTATAACTAGAAATTCCACTGTCATATAGCCCACGACCAAAAAGATATTTAAAAAAAAGAAAGGGTACTGATAGGTTGAAAAATGCAATATTAGCAGTAAAATGGCACTGCTGTGCAATAGGATAACTGCAATGGTAGCTGTAATGTACTAGGTGTTATTATATACAACAAATAGTAATAACGAAAGGAAAAGATTATATATTTATATATCTCCCCTGCCATAGGAGAAATGCAATATTGGCCAATATTACAAGTAAATGCACTGATATTATTAAAATAACCAATATCATTAATGTAGTAATAATATAAAACCATTGCACAATTTTGTTGACATTTAAAAACGTTATAGCTATAGCAATATTCATAAGAAGTTGTGATATTTATATAGATTATTCAAAAATCTGTGCTACGTAGTCATTGTTCTGTAGTCATCCAAACATATGGTTAAATATTGTAATAACCTCATGTGGATCGTTAGAAAAAAAATCATTGTCTTTTCATTTACTTACACTGCGTTAAACATCAGTTAAAATACCAAAGGACTCAATGTTTCAAAAATGTCAGTTAGTTTGAAATCGGCAAAAATGAATTGATTTCAGTACTCCTACATTAATTACATAAACCTTCGGTAATTCGACAATGCTATAGACTGGTGAAATGTGCACGTTATTTTTTCCGTGAAATGCGTATGACTTAATCGTTCTATTCTCTGTCGCTTGACGTTTCAATTTCCGGTCTTAAATTTTATTAAACCAAGCTTGTCAAGCGTTTTATAAAGAATTTCAGCCAAAATAATTTGTCTGTGTATAATCCGTTCAGATGAGTAAGTTTTAAGAGAATTTCGACAATTTACAAAGACTTGGTAACATAAATAGGCTTATATGTGTTTTGTATTTTAATTGTATTTTAACGACTCTACAAAACGATGGTAAAAATTGTTGAACAGATTTCGAGACAAGGATTCGTCTTATTGTAGATGAATAATTTTCGTAAGTTGTGTGCACATGCATTGATCATAAAAGCTCTCAAACTTCGCATCTGCTCGTTTGGTCATGGGATAATTTATTTACTGATGAACCTCCAGTTATTAATAAACTTACAAGTGATCAAAATTCAGATGGTGGTGATTGCTAAAGCTGAGTAGAATTAATTTAATTATTGAATTAATTATCATTGAGAATGTGATGAAACCAACTGCATTCTTAAAGATTTGGGATTTCAGATCAAAATGTGAACAAGCTTATGGATTAATTTAAAACATTGGACCAGATAAACAACCAAATGGTTTGAATTCAGACTGTAGTCATGATTATTTGTTGTCATGGCTTCATCAACAATTAGCAAGTGATAACAATGCTGCTAACACATTGCAGTGATTAAAAATTAATTATAATAAGTTATCTACTGATATACCTCTAGTTGTTAATATATTTACAAGTGAGCAAAATGCCAACATTGATGATGGCTAAAACTGAGTAGAATTAATGGGAAACACATATAGTTGAAAACACGATGAAACTAACTGCATTCCTAAATATTTCATGTACATTTAATTGCAATCCAGTCATTGTTGATATTATTTAGTGGATAAATTTCTGCTGATCCTTTCTTGTGCTGTAATGCTTTAGTCTTTTAAAGTGAAACCAACAGTTTCCAAGTTATGAACAAATTAGTAAAATATAACGAACCTTTTATTTAAAATTCATTCGCCGACAGGAAGGGGAAACTCTGAAAATAAACTTGCCTAGCAAGGTGCTAAAGGAATTGTGATGGTACTTGATAATGATAAACTCGATACTTCACAGACTGCAGCAATATGGTGACAATACCTTAATCAATTACACTCCAGTATCTGATATTAGAGAGAAAGGCTCTCTTATGGAAAAACTGAGCAAGTTGGAGCAATTATGGTAGCTTTCAAGTTTTTCCTCGTGTTGGAGAATACTAAAGTGGGAATATGTATGCATTATGTAATGGCCCAGCATCTATCTGCTCTTTATGTTACTACAACTACCTAATTTTAATTACCTGAACAACATTGTGGGTAATATTGGTTGTTTGGTTTGTAACTGGATACAGAAGAATTGATGCATTCACCCCAGAAAACCTTCCCAATTCTCTCACTTCAAGCTAGTAGTCAATCACATATTTAGTTGACTGTTTCTTCTCAGGCAAGATGACCACCAGAGAGACTTCTGACATGTGGATGCAGGTGTCCTCAAGTATGTCTATCAACAATATAATAGCAGTGTGAAAGATACATGTAACCATATGCATGTATATAACGATAATCTTCAGTGTAACCACATGACAATCTTTCACAACATACTGAGCTGCCAAGACACTAGTATTTACTATAATAATAGTCATGTCTGTCTGTCTGTCCCGAGCCAAGCTAAGATATTGGTGAAAACTCTAGCAACGTACAATATTAGAGCTCGCTATGTATGGCGTAGCATACCAGTCCCTACCTGCTGCACTATTTGCTTGCATCCAGCTATTTTAGAACAGTTGTGAACGTATATCTTTGTGCTTTATTGACTTCCCTGACTATTTTCCATGGCTAGCAGAACTGTCAGATCGCAATTATCAATAATGGCTATAACCATAAAACATCTATTTGAATACCATGGCACTCCATTTTCTAACCCTTCCCTATACTAACGGTTAAATAGACGTGATGTTCAAATAGAGGCTGGCATTGTATTTTTCAGGAAGCTTGTAAAAAATTTTCAATGGGAAATTTAACCCTTTAATGGGTGAAGCCATTGTAGCCTACATTTTTCACACTCCTTCGGGTGAAGCAACATTAATCCCTTTTAGATGCAATAAATTTGCTCTCTGGAATGAAAGGATGAAGGTACAGTGCGTTCTCGAGCTTTGATGACCCTGTTATACGATTTTTTCACCCTACTATGTGAAGCGTGATAAATTTCGCTCTCTCCATACAAAATAATTTTTGCCATAAGACATCAACAAGAACTTCTCTTGATTTAAAATTTGGCAGTTGATGTGCTGATTACATCGAAATAACAAATATGTCGATACGCCACTCACCAAAATCTCTCTAACAACGAATGCAAGAGATACGACGCTCGATCTTGCTCAGTTTAAAGTTACTTGTTGTTAGTTATTTTGAAAACAAACCAGAAAGAGAAACCAAAACCAATGGCAACTAGGAGGTAAAACTTAATCCGGTGAAAATTTTGAAGTTCAGTAGAATAGTAAAAATACATACTAAAACTTAGCTTTAAGTATAATGTGTTTATTAAGCTAAAATCATTTAAATTAAAAATTTTTTATACGTCTTTCTTAAAAGTAAAAACTTCATAAGGCATGTATTGCACATAGTACATTGTAGCATTACATGTTATTACAGATCACAACCACTTAACACACTAAAGTTGCAGTAGGTGACTGTAGTTACTTAAGGTTAATATATTATTTTGTTACTAATTCTTAATAGGCAAAATACAATTAATGATAACAATATGAACAAGAACCAAGCTAACAAAAAGTGATACATTTACCACTTGACTTCCTGTCCAACAGACCTGTCTAGGGTTTTAATAAAATAGACACTGAAAATGACTGTCAGTCACTTAAATTACGTGAATATGAAACATGAACTTTAAATGTAAACATTAAAAAGCATTTCTAACCACCTGACAGTGCCTAGAGATATTTCCATCGTCTGACCATGGAGTGTCTACTATATATGGAATTGGTTGTTTTAAAAGGTGTTATCGACTATCGTTGGAGTTGTACCACTGATAGTGATAGTATCGAATTATCAATGAGCAGACAGAGTTCACCGATAGATATCGCGTGACTTGGCAGCAGAAGATAACTCCAGATTCACAAGACATGTTAGTGTCATTTGTTTGAACAACTTTACTAGCCAAATGACCACCCGTGCCTGAAAAGATCGAGGATTGTGAGAAGGGATTCGCCGAACCGTATATTTTCACAGAGTCCCGCATCAAAAACCAAAAACAAAAAGCGCTTGATTCCAAAGAAACCCGATCGACATACTGATCTCAAATGGAATATTCGTACCTCGCTCTAAATACCGCTCGTTTTTGAATTTACTTTACGTTTTTACAAAAAAGTTATTAGTAGCTTTTTGTAGAAAATTGGTCTTCTTTCAAACGGTGTATGATACAACAATCAATTTTAAAGTGACTGTCAATGGAAGTAATTTTTGTCGGTTAATTTGCGGCCTCACTATTATAACTTATATAAAATTAGTAGGTGTGGCCTGTTTGTTTGGAACCGAGCGAGCTCCCATATACGCTTCTCTTGGTCACGGGACTTTGTGAAACTATACGGCTTTGGGGGTGGGAAAAGGAAAAGTTGGAGAAAAAAATCTGCAGAAAAAACGACAAAAACTACTTGCAAAACTATCGGGTTTTGTTCTTTTTTATTATTTGATAACGATATATAAATCCCGGATGTTTCGATAGGCCAAAAATAATACACAATACACATGTTAATATCGAGAAGACAACTATCGATTCTCAAAGTTAAATATCGAGCTATCGTGCAACCTTATTGTCTACCTAAGCTTTTGTATGCACCTGATTATACTTCATTCTATTTGATGTTCAGAGAAATGACAGCAATATACCAAAAAAACTATGAATACACCTTTCAAGCTTATGTACTTCAAGCTATGGTCTTTAGAAGCACAGGACCATCTAAGAGCCAAAATCCAAGTATAATTGATCTGCAGCCAGCCATAGAACTCATATGGAGAGTCTAGACCACTGTTATGGGCTTATGTTAAAGGCAAATCTCAAATGAGTCTGGATGACATTGTTAGACAAATTGGGTTGAATGCAGAGACTTTCTAACGCAGGACAACATACAGGTATTGCATTTGTATAATAAGATACCATACCAAACTTATCATACCACAGAAAGACAACTCCAGCTTTCACCAATGAAGAATTATTGCATGAACAAAAATGGTGTAATGGTGCAAAACACTCAGCAAGTCATTTGAAGGAATAATAGCCTAAGAGCATATCTAGAGGTTGGTGAACGGGTCTGTATTTTGAGATTAAAGATGCGTTAGTGGCACTGAATCTGTATACTTATTTACCTGATGAGAACTCATTACCATCAGAACAAATATGTAGCCAGAGTCAGCCATATTAGTATATCTGGGTACTATGATGACCTAATCAATTATAAAAGTAGATTACATGTATAGGGGCTAAATTAAAATAGTAGATTAGGTACTGCAGTATAAAGAATTATACATTCCAAAGAACGCTCATCAGAGTCATCAAAGAAAACCGACCTCGAGTGACTCATGTAAATTATTTCAGTGATGGATCTGGTGCCCAATACAAGAATTACAAGAACTTTGCCAACTTATTTCACCATGAGCTTGATTTCAATCTTACAACAACAACTTAAAGCTTTTTTGCCACCACACATAGAAAAGGTCTGTGCGATTGGATTGGCAGGGTAGTCAAGAGACTGGCCACCCGTCAATCCAAGCAGTTAGTTAAGTCAGGGAAAGAACAACTGCTCCGTGCCGAACAACTGTACAAGTATGATAGGGAAAACATTGCTGGGGTCGAGGTGTTTTATGTACCCACTGTAGAAGTCGCAGAACAAGCAGTGATTTTGGAACCAAGGTTCGAAGCAGCACAACGAGTCGTTGGTTGTCGAGACCAGCACTGATTCAAGCCACTCAGTAGAACAGCCATTGAAGTTGGCAAACTATCACCACTGTTGATGAAAAATGTATGCTACAAGGATACAAAGTTGGGGAGACTGATGACCCACATGCTACCAGCAATACCTTAACGCGTCAACCTAGACAATATCTGGCCTGTATATATGTATGATGGTCGGTGGTAAATGGGGATGCCAATTGGCTATGATTAAGAAAACAATGATGTTAATTTGAGATTCATGCGCAAAGGCTCAACAAAAAGTTTCACGTGGCCAAAGCGAGATGACATCTGCTAGGTACCACAATAGCAAGTTCTATTAACTGTGGTGCCACCATCTGTTTTGCCAGCTCAGGCAAAACATATGCATTTGAAGCGACAACAGTGGATAACATTGAGGAATGTAAGTCAAAGGTTGACTTGCGACCAAATTCATATTACAGTTATTTGGTATCAAAAGATTCACCATGTCTTACTCTGTTGTGTTGTCGGTGCTAAATATGTGAAAATATGATTACAAGCTCTTAAAAGCTAAAAATCGAAAAGCGGCAATAGATTTGAATCTCTTCATTTAGATGACTTAACAACGAAATTTGGTTATCGTTTTGTCACGTATGATCTCACGTGAATTGAAAGGCCAATAAAGAGCTCAATATAAAACTTATCGTAGTACTAGTTTATGACAAACACTTGGGTTTTTACCGAAGACCCCGAAGCAAATATAGATGCTCGCTACTTTACAGTTTTGCTTCAGCATTATTCAATCGTCAAGTCGTTCTCTGATCATTTGACCCAATACTTCGCAAAAAGTTTTTGCAGCACTTTTCAATTATCACAGGTGACCAACAGACTCATCATGATTATCAGACAATGATATGTACTCCTTCGAGCTAAGGGTTAAAAAGTTTAACGATTTTTTACCGTAAGTTATAAGATATCAGTGCTGGAAGTGACAGCACTACAATGACGATAAAAAAGATGCGTAAGAACAATAGACATAGTTTTATTGAATGCGTGAAGTATATTTGTGAAAATATTTTGACGAAAAAGGTTGTAAGAAAGTGTAAACAGAAACCATCTCTCACAACAACATCACATTTGAGCCGTTGTGGAAAGGGAATTCAAACTACGGCGGTCTCGTATGGCTGCGATTTTATGTTCGTTTTTGATCTTTTAAGAGCTTTTAATCACCTTTCCACATATTTTGCGCCTACAACACAACAGAGTAAGACATGGGGAATCTTTTCATATCAAATAACGGTAATGTGAATTTTGTTGCAAGTCAACCTTTGAATTTCCTAAGTTGATAGTGTACTGCAATATCTAGTCACGCTTTATGATTCACTGCTCCTGACCAGAATGAATGCCAGTTGATCTGTTGATCTTGGGTGGTCAGTGGGTCTTGTATGGTTGGTCTGACTTGCCATAGTGTTAAACGTTTGATTATGTGTGCTTAGAGTCATTGTTTTGTCAGCCTTTGAGCCAACGACATGCAGATTTTCAGCTTTATTTTTTGATGCTGAGACCTTCTTTTATCTGTATTAAGTTTCTCCAGTACGCCAATATCTATTGCATACACATATATAATCAAGAATTAACCAGAAGGAGCATCACATACTACATGTATTTAGCAATCTCCTGGATGTGTTATTAAGGTACATGTAAATATTATATCTTTCATTTTATGTGTTTTGTTTCATATGACTCCAAATGGCTTTGCATTTGACTACCTGCATAATTAGCATACTTTCAATAACCTATAATTGACAGCCAAGTTATTGTTTTATTGTAGTTTTACGGTGTTGAAAAGCATACATAATAAATTGTTAATAGAATTTACACTATGCCTCATCACCCGTATGTGACAATTTAACTACGAACCAGGGAATTCGCTACAACCGTTAATCATTCAATCTTCTGTGTTTTAGAATTGTTATATTACTGAATTATTAGTGTAATTATAAGTGCATATACTTACCTTTAGTGCTTTAATGGCTGACAATCTCTTCAGAATTTTGAATGAACAAAAACTGTTTTTATTGGCTCCTAAGCATTGATAGTTTGTAAAAAATGTATAGTTTTTTCTTGAGGCTGAAAATTAACTCAGAGCTCTACAAAGAAAACAGATAATATGACAACTTGCGATTATTTTTGGTAATTATCTCTTGATTAAAGATGATTTGCAAATCAATAACATACAAGGAAGTGATTTGAAAAAAAAAAACAATTATATTTTACCTGTTTAAACATAATTGCCTAAAATAACTTACAAGTAGAGTTGTAAAGTATTGCTTCTGATAAAACCAGTTCTGTTGTTCTCCATCGAAAAAGTGACACAATAAAATTTGACTGTTTTTAGATTAATTACGCACAGGCTACTGTACAAGTAACTATTTATACTTTTTGTTAAAATATCCTACAGCCTCTACCAATAGTCTTATATTTTATCTTTACTAAAACTTATATAAAGGACTGGAAAACTGGGCTCATCGTGACGTTAATTTTTATTACGCTTTTTCCAAGGTTGAAAATTAACAGAGAGCTCACAGAATAAAAGCAGACAATATAACAACTTGCAGTTTGAAGATCTATTTTGGTAAGTTGATTTAGATAATACTTTTTTAGCATTTTAATTTAATTTTAATTTTAATATACAATTCAACAAAAAAATGAATTTTAATAGTGCAACAGTAAGTAGACCAGATCACGACTTCCAAAAAACTTCAAGTCTGTTTAATAGAAATAATACTAAAAATAACATTTTTAATAAAAATTCCTTCAAGGAATTTTTATTTAAAGTGTTACTTAAAGCCAATTTTTAGATGCTGTTATCCAAGAGTAAAGAGATTTTTCTATCATTTGAGATTTGGTTTGTTGTTTGAGGTGAACTGAGTGCCAGGATACTTCAAGATTAGTTTATACTAAACTTTATAAGAGGTAAAACACTCTAAAAAATACATTTTTAAAAATGTCAAAAGTTGTTCTCTATTTGCTTCTTTTGTTATAACATCAGCTATTGTCTTGAAGTTGCAGTGTTATGTGTCTCAATTGACATGGATATTATTTTGTTGGAATAACACCTCAAATATAGCCTCAGATACATTGCTATCAAAGTTTAAAAATTATGTGAAGCTAGGTAGGTTAAAATTTGTCTCACTGTTTTCTTCTAAATACTCTGTAAACATATACATGTAAGTACCTGGAATTGATGAGACCGTATATTTATTACTTATAAACAATATGCATGACTATTGACGTCATTCTTGGAAAAGACTGACCACGTGTTTTTTTAGCATTTCAACTGCGATGAAGTTCTGTCGGTTTTAGTTTAAAACCATCCTGGCACCCAGATCACCTAAAATGACAAATAAAATTTCTAATGACAGAAAAATATTTACCGTGTGTGTTTTCTGATACCTTTTAAAATTTGACATAGTTCACCCTTTTAAGCCCATTGTTGCCTAGGAGTTTCATGTTTTCATAAAATTACATGTAAATTAGTGAAGAAAATTGCAACACCTTTTTTTCCGACAGCAATCCCTGAAGCATTAATTCCCTTTTGTACATATTTTAGGACATTGAACTACTATTGACAGAAAATATCTAAGGGAGATGTTTCAGGCTTTGACATGTAATAGCAAGCAAAAACAAGATCAACCAACTTTTCCAGTCGGATCAACATCACCTTCTCTTTAATTTTTTTGTAAAGATGCAATATTTGACTATCGGTCGAGGCTGTAGGATATATAAAAATAAGAATGGCTAACTTTACAATAGCCTGTGAATCATTAATCTAAAAACACTTATTTTTAATGCTTACTTTTTGAATGGTGAACAACAGAACTGGTTGTTTCAGAAACAATATTGTACAACTCAATCTGTAAATCTTTAAAGAAAAATCTTATCAAACAGCTCAAATAAAATTATTCAGCAGATCACTTCCTTATATGTGACTAATCTGCAGATCACCTTTATGCAATGGCCATTTGAAATGTGTGATTCATCAATTTTTAGTATTAATCAACTGACTCAGTTGTGCAGGAGCTCTACATGGTAGTTTACATTTTGAGCTACTTGTAAATAATTCTTAAATCAAATATATTCTATATTACAAAAAAAAAATTGTGAAAGTTTTATTGGAAAACAATTTTTTAAATTTATTGAATTGTTTCTCATCATTTCAATCAATTTTTTTAGAAAACACTGTATAAAGATATTTCTGCTTTTGATTTTAAAAAAGATTGTCTTTACAAACCGAAAACAGCAATCTTATTTAAAAAAAACCAACTTGCAGAGAGAGAGAAAGAAGAGGAGAAAGTTGAAAAAAAGATAAAAAGAGAGAGGGCGGTTGGAGAAAGAAAGGGGAAAGAGAAGGAGGGAAAGGAAAAATGAGAGATGGACAGAAAGGGAGAAAGAATGAGAGAGCGAGAGACAGAAGGAGAGGAGAAAGAAGTAAAGGAAGAGATAGAAAAACAGAGAGAGGGAGGAACAGAAAGGTAGAGAGAATGAGAGAGAAGATGAGAAAGAAATGGTAAAAAAGGTAGAAATAAAAAAACAGAGGAAAGGAGAGAGCTAGAAAGAGAGCAAAAGAAAATGAGAGAAGAAGAGAGGAAGGGAAGAGAATGCAAAAAAGAGAGGGGAAGAGAGGGAGGGAAAAGAGAGAGAAAGTGAAGAAAGAGAGGAAGAAAGGGAAAGAAGAGAGGGAGAAAAAGGGAAAAAAACAGAGAGGAAAAGGGGAGAAGAAAGCGAAAGCAAAAAAGAGAGAGAAAATGATTAAAAGAGAGAGAGCCAAATAGAGTGAGGGAGAAAGCGAAAAAGAGTGAGAAAGAGAAAGCAAAAAAAGAGTGAAAGCAAAAAAAGAGAGAAAGCAAAAAAGGAGAGAAATCGGCAAAGACGGAAGGCAAAAACAAATAAATATAGAGTGAGGGTGAGGCTGAGAAGGAAAGAAAAAAAGCAAAAGGGAAAGAGAAAGAGGGTGAGGCTGAGAAGGACAAAGGAAGAGAGAGGGGAAGAGAAAGGGAGAGAGAGGGGAGAAAGAGTTGGGGAGATATAGAGAGGGAAGAGAGGGAGGGAGAGAGGGGGAAAAAAGGGGAGAGGGTGAAGGGGAGATAGAGAGGGGGGAAATAGAGAAAGAGGAAAAGGGGAGAGGGCGAGAGAGAGGGTGAGAGAAAGAAAAGGAGAGGGCGAGAGAGGGTGAGAGAAGGCAAAAAGGATGAGCGAGGGAAGGCGATAAAGGGCGGAAGGGGGTGAAAAAGCTAGAGAGGGCGAGAGAAGGAGAGAGAGAGAGGAGGGATAGAGAGAGAAGGAAGGGAGAGAGGAGGGAGAGAGGAAGGAGAAAGAGGAGGAAAAGAAAGGAGGAAGAGAGAAAAAAAGAGAGAAAGAAGAAAAGTTGAGAGAGAAAAGAGGGAAGGAAAGAGAGAAGAAGAGGAGGAATAAATAAAAAGAGATTATAATAATACGAGAGACAAAGAGAGAGAGCAGTTTATGGTTGGTTTATTATAACCACTAAATGCAATTTATAGGAATTAAATTTTAACTTGTCATCTGCTGCTCAGGCATTATTGCAGCTTTCACTGAGCTAATACCAGATAAAAAGCTGATGTAATTAGTGCGTGTCACATATTTCCTGTAGGATATTTTACCTTTGACATATTACATTTTCGTTTTATTTACTTAAAGAGATGTTTGTCCAACCTGTCTACACGGATGTCCTGCTAATGGTTAGATATCTCTGTGACAATAAAAGGTACTGCTAGGTCACATTTTAATGCAAGAACCTACCAGTTCTCTTGAGAATTTCTGGTCACAAAAGCGAGCTAAAATACCGATTAGGTACTGGATTAAAAATGATATAGAGCTCAATTTCCATGGCAACAAAACCATAGTAAGTCAACAAACAGGCTTCAAGTCTGTCAGAGTCACATTGCCCAGAAAGCTGTCGTTTACCTTCTGATGGAGTTGCTAGTTAAGGCCTTTCTCTGCTCCTTTTTGGTAAGTGTGCATATATGAGCCTAACATCTTTCTTGTCAAAGCAACTTGATGTATGAACTTTAGCGAAGTAATATTATTGTCTTAAAATAGACTTATATATCAGCGTTACGAATTGCACCACAAAAAGCGGTTTTGGTAAGCGTGCAACAAAGTTTTAAAAATTAGACAAAAAATGGTTTTATTTCAACTTCTACACGTAATTTTCAATATAAAACTTCTGTTGCTTAGATTGCTGGTTAGTACCGTGGTAGATAAGTAATTGAAGTCCGAATACCTTCTGTGTCACGAAGAGTAACCTTTGTAGCAACTCAAAACATTCTGTTCACAATTCATCCTCATAAAACTGATAAGCAACTGTATAAATCTTTACCATAATAAAAAGTTTGTCTGTGACGTGTCTCAAAATCAAACATCATTAAAACTGAGCATGCACAAAATTTTAGTAAAATTTATCAGAAAGTATTAGTATTTTTTATAATTTGCCATCATTTTTGATGTTTCAGGTGATCCGATTGTCAAGATGTTTCAAGATTAAAATGAAATTGGAATAAAATGAAAATGATCAGATTAAGCAAAAGTGCAATTATGATGTGTATAGTTGTGAGGAGACAACAGAATAGAGACACAAACTCTGCTGCTAATTGAGCGCAACCGATGATATCAACTATAGCAACGTTAACAAAAAGTGAAGTCACTTCAGATGTATTTCTCTTCTAAACATTTGAATCATGATTTGTTTTGCTGGCAGTCAGATACCCTCAAACATCAAAAACAATCATAAATGATGGAAAAATATGAAACTTTCAGATAAAAACTTTGGGTAAGTTCATTTTCAAGTGAAACTTAATTACAGTATTTTTTGTAAACTTCTGGAATCTAAAGAAGCTCAGTTAATAATTTGCCAACTTTCTACCAATATTTTGATCAGCTGGCATTCAAAGGTTTTTAGTTCTCAGTAGATTTAGTAGGAAGTTGAATGTGTCCTCATCTACGCAGAAGTGAATAAAATAAGGCAGCAACTTGCAAAGATATTTTAGGATTGTATTTCTTTCAAAGGATAGCCAGCTTAAAAAATGAAAGTCTTCTGGTGCATTACTAGTAATCTGGTGCTAGTATATCAGCATTGCTGTCATTTGACGGTACAGGTAGACCTTAGGTTACCGGGTTGCATTCTGAAGAACCCATTAGAAGCCATTCTGCTGTTAAATAAAGGCCCCTTCGAGCTTCCAATACACGGCTATAAAAAAGGCATAGTATAGGCAAAAATAGTATAGGCTATAAAAACTCTACCGTATTTTTTATCTTTTATCTTTTTCTGTTTTCAGAAAGTTAGAAGTACCTTTTCAGTAGGACTACACTCTATCAGTGGTTGTGGCTTTTTTTAGACCTTTCGCCGTTTTTTGGAAATAACTGTTCCTTTGCAATTGTTTATAGAATCATTTATTTATGACTACTGAATGCTCAAAGCTGCTCGGGTAATAAAAGGGTTTTTGCGCAAAAATTTATTATTTATGATGTGAGGCCAACTAGACATGAGAACATACCGCATGTCATGACCTCTATATATTAATGCTAGTGCCTTGGCAGTTTAGTGTGTTTTGAGAAATCATCAGGTGTCATAACTTATGGCACAATTATTCTGGAATGTGGCAAAGTTGATTGGTGGTTGATTGGCAGAGTCAGTATTATTATTAACATTACTGTCCTTGCTGATTTCCTCAGCTCTTCAGCCAGTGATACGTTGGTATCAGGCCAGAGTCCCTAACCTGGGATATCTAACACATCTCTCAGTATCCTCACTGATCCTAGTTGGGCAGATAAATGTACTCTATCTACTTCCTTCTTCTTTATGTCTCGCAGCTTCATTTGCTCGTGCAGGCCACTGCTAACAGGGCTCCCATGATAATTGAGAATACTCGTATTATTAATATTATTATTAATATTATTATAATAAAGATTGCTATAACTTAACATGGCAAAATAAAAGGTTCATGATGACGTGATGCCATACATCTTATGCAACAGGATTTTTTTCTGACTGATTATTTTAGTAAACTAGTAACTTCAAAATATAACTTTCATGTAGTTGTGGTTGGTCTGTTTCAAACAACAGTTGTTAAGATAAATAAATAATATTTCTTAAAACAAACTACTAATCCTTAAAAACCACAATGAAAAACAGAAATCATGCATCTAAAAAAACAAATAATAAAATTAAACTTCTTCTTTTACTCTATTTCTGCAAAATCCGATTGCTATAACTACTAGCGAGATTATTAGGCGTAAGAGGTCTACATACAATTATTCAGAAAAGGCACTGAGCAATGAAGTGGTGCGGTTGGTAGACTGTTTTTCATGATGAAAGTTGTGAGTTTGAATACTGAGTGATGCAATTATTTTACCAACTGTCAACCAAGGCTGCGAACAGACAGACATGACTCACTTTATAATAAAGATTAATACTCAGATAGTGTAGTATGCCATGAGAAATCATTAGGTGTAATAACTATGAATCCAAATATGCAGTAATTAATATAATGTGACACTGATGCACCAGTGGCACAGGTGTTATAGTGTTGGAAATTGTCATGCAGAAAATCATGAGTGGTAATCTTGTACAAATTTGATTTCATTGGGATTCGATTGAGAATCAATTGGGACTCGATTGGGAATCAATTTGGAATCAATTGAGAATTAATTGGAAATCGATTAAGATCAATTGAGAATCTGATTTCTCAAGAGACTTACACGGCTCTCAATATTAGTAAAGATTGTAGTCAGCCTAGCTAATTAGAAACTTCTATTTTAGCCAAAGCTTATAATCATAGAGTATGTATTGGACATTGCAAACTGTCTTTCTTTGCAGTCTGTTTAGATAAATAAACTTTCTAATCTATAGAAGAATAGCTTGATTGGGAACTTCAGTTCATAGCTAATATCTTTAGAGTTTATGAGAGGTGCTAAATATGACATAGTTAAACTTTGTTGAGCTCATCGACCAAACTTGAGTTCATGGAAGTTTGCTAATAGAAAAGGTTAATAATCAGATGCATCAGGGGTCAATAACTTGTTCATCCATGGCCCTAACCATTTTAATGCATAAAATATGATCTGATAAACACCAACTGTCAATTGATAGAGGTGAAGTGAAAGATCCTAGCAGTGTCATAGAGAAAAATTGACATTTAATTGCAGGTGCTTGTCTCCAGTCAAGGAGATGATGAAAATGCCTTGTACCTCCAGTCAGGTGACAAGTGAGTTATATTTCAACCATTTTTAGTTGTTTATTACTATCATAATTACCAAATGACAAAAAATGTTATTTGTGATTGTTACAACATTATCAAGTTATTTAGTTAGGTTAAGCCCACTATCAAGTTATTAAATTGAGTTCGGTTAAGCTACTTAGTCAGGTTAGAATAAAGTGTATCATACTGGCTTCATGCCACAAAAACAAAGTGCCTTATTTGGTAAAAAAGGCAGCAAAAGAAATAGTAATATAATATTATTATAAGAGTATTAATATATTACTATACAATATATTAATATAATAATTGCTGAGACTAACAGCAATGATAAGATCTGTTTGCTTCAAACCTTTAATGGTAAACGCTTGTTTTGGTCAAGCTTTCTAAAAGCTCTCAGCAAAAGCGTACAAAAGGTCTAGAAAAGTCTCATTCTGACTAGAACAGTATGGAATAGAGTTTAGGGGCCGTAATGACTCAACAGAGTTGGAAAATGTTCTTTTATTACAAATGAACTGTAAGAGTTTTTTTTAAAAAATTAAACCAAAGGCATCAGTAATTAATAGCTTTTCTTCATTAAAATAATGCATATTAAAAGCTTTTTTAACACCAGCTTGTGCTGAATTTTATTAATGTTGTTAAAGATGTAAATTTTCTAAATATGATAATTAATCACAGCTACTGTTCCAGATTAAAAACAAGCAATGCTTTTAAAGTACAATACTTTAAAACTAATAAAAGTCAAATATCTATCTTGTGCACTGCAGCTAAATTATTCAATAATTACTTATATGACTTTCATGACTTATTTACAGTCTTATATGTATTTTATTTGCATAAAAAAATTAATATATTAAATATATTAAAGATCAATATTAAAATAGAGCTATATTCTATTGGAACTCTATTTAAATCGAGGCCTCTGGTTTAAATAAAATTCTGTAACAAACGTTAGTTTGAATATGGTTTAAAAGCTCAAACATGATGTTTTATTTTTGTAGCAATAACTAATAATTTCTACTTTGTACTAAATCTGTAACTCTTTGTACTATCTCAATGTATAATATTATCCGCTATCAAAATTATGGCATAAAGTTATCTTTTTGAATAAATTTTCTAATAACCATATTTCTCAAACCGGAATATCTAAGGTTCATTTGTTTTTTGAGGTTATATAACATGTGGACAACTGACCACGCATTTTAACTCTTTTTATAAAGTGTTTAATTATCATATTATGGATTGTAGCCATGGATTTTCATGCCTTCACAGCTGATGACTAACATGTCATTGATCGCATGGCAGGGAAAACCCTTGGCCACCATCCACTATATGATAATCAAAACTTGCACCGATGACCTAGTGGTCTAGAACAAGTTTATGACAGGTTTTGAGTACATTTTGCAGGTTTTGCGTTCAATTTAAAAAAAAGCAACTGATAGTAGCAGGAATTACATCCAACTTTAGATTACTCCCTGCATATGGCCATGTCTTCAGTTATCATGGTTTTCTTACTCCTGAACTCAGACATGTTCAGCCAAGAGCAAGATTGTTTGGTCAATCGCGATCTTGAAAAATCAAGCATGACCTACGTCTGCACTAAGCTAAGCAGACATAAAACCTACAAATATTCTACTTAAATAAAAGAAAAAAATAGGAGGCAAACATAGACCTTAAAGACTTTGATGTTATTGACTAGAGAGCCAAATAATTAATTGTTCATCTTGGCATAGTCATCAATCGGTAGTTTATAATTCCTGTTTCTTCGTAGCGAGAGAAAGTAATCTGCATGCATATTTAAAGCTTCAACCTTCATGCAGACTATAATGTTTGGTGTCAGTTGAGGTTTAGCATATTTAAAATCCCTTTTCTTTCCCTCTGTGGCTCTTTCTCTTTCTCTTTCTGTCTTCCTTTCTCCCTCTCTTTCCCTCTGTCTCCCTCTCTTTCCCTCTGTCTCGCTTTCTCCTTCTCTTTCCTTCTGTGCCCCTTTCTCCCTCTCTTCCCTTTGTCTCCCTTTCTTTCTCTCTCTCTGTCTCTCTCTCTCTCTCTTTCCCTCTGTCTCTCATTGTCTTTCACATTCCCTCTGACTCGCCTTCTCCCTCTCTTTTTCTCTGTCACTCTTTCTCCTTCTCTCTCTCTTCCCCTCTGTCTCTCGTTCTCTTTCACATTCCCTCTGACTCGCCTTCTCCCTCTCTTTTTCTCTGTCTCGCTTTCTCCTTCTCTTTCCTTCTGTGCCCCTTTCTCCCTCTCTTCCCTTTGTCTCCCTTTCTTTCTCTCTCTCTCTGTCTCTCTCTCTCTCTCTCTTCCCCTCTGTCTCTCATTGTCTTTCACATTCCTCTGACTCGCCTTCTCCCTCTCTTTTTCTCTGTCACTCTTTCTCCTTCTCTCTCTCTTCCCCTCTGTCTCTCGTTCTCTTTCACATTCCCTCTGTCTCTCCTTCTCCCTCTCTTTTTCTCTGTCACTCTTTCTCTTTCTTTCCTCTTCTCACTTATCTCCTCCCTTTCTCTTCTTCTCTTCTTTCTCTATCTCCTCTTCTCTTTCCCCCCTTTCCCCTCTCTTTCGTTTTCTCTCTTTCTCTTTTGTTCTCTCTCCCTCATTTTCTTTCTTTTGCTTTTACTCTTTCTCAAGAAAGAGCAAGAGTGTCTCTTTTTTTATATTATCACTTCTTTGTGCATTTCACAACCATCCTAAGCTTTTTCATAATGTGAATAGAAGACAAGCTCGTTTTAAGATTTTAGTAATTTTCACTTCATCTTTTCATGATGCGTAGTTGTCTCATCATGAATGCGTGCAATCTCTTCCCTTGTGTTTGGCACAATGGCCTTGTATCAGCTTTAGATACAAGGACTACTTTTAAAGCCTTGACTAGTTATTTATTATTCATGATCAAGTTTTTCACCTACACAATATGCTAGCAAAACTTTGTTTTGAATTATGTGAGAAAGTTGAATTAGAATTTCAAGCTCTTGTTAAGCTAATTTTAAATGGAAACATTTAATATTAAATTATCAGAATAAAATCAAAAATTAAAATTAAAACTTTAAATTTCAATTATTTTTGTTGAGACCATATTGTTCAACCAAATCTTTTATGTAGATTCCCCAAAGTTGAGGTCAATTAGAGAATCAATTCTTTTAACTAAATAAAATGTTCTCAAAAAATTTTCCAAGGTTTAAAAAACCCCATATTTTCTCAATCTGTCATCTGACGACTGAAGACAACTTGTTTAAATTTGATACTTACATATTTCCTTTATAATATGTACTAGGAATACATATTTTGACAACATAGTTAAGCTGTTCAATGTAATTTAAAGATCATTTTAGGTTTGTTGGTGCTTTGCTAAATATTAATATTATAATTAAAAAGGCCATCACAAGAGATAAGTCACATGTTCAATAATTTTACAAAATATAACCACTTCTTCATTATGAATCAATTGACATTTTTTAGTTTGAAGTTTGGAAAGTTGGCGAGCCTTGACCGTGACATTCGCATCGAGAGAAGAGTTTGGCACATGGAAGGTGACATTAACAGAGAGAGTCAGTTTATCCTTGCTGACGGATCAGCTCTTAAACAGATGAAGTTCAGCTTTGATGATACTGAACAGTCAACAATAGCGGGTCAAAGCGGAGTAGATTCTTATCAAGAGGGTATCGATACAGGGGCTCTATTTAACCAAATAACAGGGTTTTCACAAATTAACTCTACCCACATCCTGTTGGTTGACTCCAACAACCACTGTCTCAGATTTCTTCAAAGAGATTCACAACAATCGTCAAGGTTTGCTGGCACTTGTACGAGCTCTGGATACCAGAAAGGTTCTTGTGAGGAAGCACAGTTTAACACTCCAAAAAAAGTGCTGCAAGCCGAGTATGACCTTTATGTAACAGACTTTGGTAACAAAGCTATTAGTAAAATAAGCATCGACAGAAATATAGTGATAAATTGGGTAGAACTTGAAAAGCCACCAATTGATTTTGTATTTGATGAAAATGTAAAACATTTTTTTGTCACCACTTCATCACAAGTCCTTAGAATAGGCATGAAGCATCGGAGAGTCATTCCTCTGGTACAGTCAACATCTTCCGTACATCGAGATGGTCCACTTTCTAATACTTTCATTCAGCCATTTGCAATACTGAAGCTTAGCAGACATGACATACTCATAACTGAACCAGAAATGAATCGGCTCAGACTCATTAATTTAGGTTCTTCCATAATATCTTCCATCTGCAATGGCCAGAGTAACTTTACTTCTTCTGCTAAAAGTATTGCCACATGTCAGATTGTACAACCCATTTCCTTTTTGCGACTTCGACCTGGATTAATGCTAATTGGTACAAACACTACAGAACTGAGAGTTCTTCACTACTGGAGAGGTGGGTATAGATTTCAAATAGATAAATGCATATAAGCCATCCCTGGAAGAAGTTTAGTATAACCTCTCATATATGCTCACTTATTATAGAATATAATATATAGTTTTTACATCATATATTATATATTACATATTAGGCCTATATATAATATATACATGTATAAACATATATGTATATAATATATTGTTATAATTTACAATAAATATATAATTTATATATTATATTATTTATTATACATAATATGTAAATTGTATAATATATTATATGTAATATTTACCATATATGTATAACTCTTTTGTATAATATATTATTATAAATAGTATATTATATGTTTTATATATGTTATTTATATATTATATATAATATACATGTATGTAATATAATATATAAATAGTATATATTGAATATATATTATATAACATATTATATATCATATATATAATATATCATATATAGTTATTATTTTATATATAGTAATTATATTATATATACTAACAATTCAATTATATCATTATCTTAGTTATATTATCTTGATTATATTAGTCAGCTATAATATCGTATATATAATAGATGACCTGAGTATAAATAGTGGATCAACTATTTTAACTGTTTTATTTTAAATTACTCGGTTTATATTTTTTTTGACTTTTGACTTTTTTTTTAGTTTTCCTACTAGTCATGCAAAAAGACTATCAACAAAGTTTTATGAAACTCGACACAATATACCAACAATGTGGCTGACCTATCAATCAAATTTTGGTAGAAACAGAAAAACTGAAAAAGGGAAGCTGCAACCATTAGAATTAACACTTATGGTATTATCAGACTTGATTAGACTGTTTCTTATTAAAGTTATAGTTAGTATTAACATTGAGGTATCGATTGTTTATATCACTTTTATTTATGAATGTATGAGTGAATAAAAAAATAATGGCATCATTGATATCTCACAGGTTCAAAAGTGCATGTTTGATGAGATGCATGAAACTTGCATATTTATGTATGAAAATTATGCTGAAATAGAAAACCTCAATAGTTTCCTAAATGTTATTCAGTATTCAACTACATAAATTTATATACGGTATTTATTCAAATCTTTATACGTTTTAGAGTTTTCTAAAGCTGCTGGACCACCACCACCAAGAGATAGACCTGGCCAGAATTGGCTCTCTCCTAAAAATAATGGTTAGTATTTTATTTGCTTTCTTGAAGTTATGAAATAAACAGATAAAATACATTATTACATATTATTAATCATATTATTATTAATAACATTACTAACAATAATGTTATTATTAATAATATTAAAAAATATTATTAACACAATTATTAATATTATTATTAATAACAATTTATTATTAATAATATTATTAATATACTAGTATTATTAATATGCCTAGAAATATTAGTGATAGTGATATTATTAATAAGGATAAATAAAACGTACTATGGCTTGGACTAGACACTGAGAAGTGATATTTATAGTTAAGTTATGATGTTCTGTATAACAAAACTTTAGATATGTTCATGATCTTTTTGAAACTATCAGCTTTATTTCATTACGTTATTTCATTAGTTTTTTAAATGCTTTTTAACTTTTCAGTAAAAATACTTGTCATTGTTAGGTTTCCAGGAAGACATTCAAACAAAAATAATTTTCCAAGTCTCAAAAACCAATTTCTTTTTTTTTTGTACTGACAATTGGTCAGATTTAAAGAACTCGTAGCTCTAGTATGGACATAACCTGACCTCGTGAGTCATGATGACCTTCAAATGACCTTGAAAAGAAGATTATTGTAAGCCGTTAGTGGCATCTTAAATCAAGT
This sequence comes from Watersipora subatra, assembly GCF_963576615.1. NCBI lineage: Eukaryota > Metazoa > Bryozoa > Gymnolaemata > Cheilostomatida > Watersiporidae > Watersipora > Watersipora subatra. The sequence goes on from NC_088713.1 coordinate 48,891,726, forward strand.
ACTGTCACATTCAGGGCTTTTAATAGACGCAACCTGTGTGAAGATTAGAAACTAAAGCCTGTTGGAACATTTGCGACTGAATAGCTCACATTACAAGCTGGTGCACATTTATTACTTAAACTGAATAGTGACAGCAGCGTTTGTGCTGATTAACTAATAAAAAAATGTGTCTTCTAGTTTAAAATAAGCAATGAAGGCGTAAATCAGAATAGACTATGGGGAACAAGGTTTATGAGGTTTTAGCGGCTTAGGGCGCTAAAACCTCTATATGGTTTTAGGGCTTCGTCGACGGGGTGATGGACCTATGGATAGACCTCGGAAAGATCAACTCGCATCTCATTATAAAGGTTGGTACCTGCGGTAGAGTGAAGGGTATGTTTAACTAGTTTATTTCGATGAATATATTTACATACATATATATAACTCTCAGTCTGTTGCGTGTTTATCCAGATATAGCAGTTAAAATCTCAAAATTTGTGATGTATCCCTGCATTGTATTTGAGCCGGCGGCACTCAACTTGCAAGCCTACAAACAGGTGCACCAAACTACCAATCCAAGGTGTTTTTACCATTCCTAACTAGTTTATCTATCGTTATGGCGATTGCGAGTTACAAGCTAAATATATACTTTTTATTATTAATTAATATTACTTTTTGTTTGTTTTTTTGAAAATATTTTTTGAAAGCTATATAACCATTACCTATTTTTTAGGTCATCATTTGCAAGTGTGCTGCTTCAATTTTAAATGCGCCGTTACATTCCTTCCATTTTAAGGACTTCCTAAGGGCAACAGCTGAAAGCTTTAAGCACTGAAAATCAATATTTCCTTTTTACACTTGGGTAGCATCGAGAAGTATCACTATTGCCGTATTCAAATTGTTGTTGAATGATGGATTGTAATGCCCGGTGTTGCCTGAGTAATAAACAAGTTTTTGAACAGAAGATTTATTTTCATTTACTGTATACAACATTTTAAATTTTAAACATTGTATAGTGTTTTTATTCTGTTCAAATGATTTAAAAGGAAAAATGGAGGTTTTCAAACTTTTTCAAACAACTGTAACTTTCAACTTTTTGAATGAGTGAAGAAGTAAGACGAATAAATAATAATAAGAAAGAAATAATAAAATAAGTGTTTTGGTGAAATAAATTAGGAAAAATAAAATGTACAGGTGTTTAAAAGTAAACCTGAGTGAAACCATTAGCAAGTACTGGCTGTATATAGTCTGTTTTGCCATGATTACATCAAAAAACTATTTGGTAAACAAGTACATGTAGACCTATATGATTTTAGTAAGTTTTGGCACAAGTATTGCATAGAGTGGTGTAGAAACCCATATTAATTATATAATGCAAACACCTTGTAAAAATCATATCATTTAAAAATAGCAACAAGACAATATGTCAAGCTTAGTAACTATAGTTACCTACAATAACTTTAGTGCATTTTGTTGTTACAGTCTGCAAGAGAACGTAGCATTACAATGTACTACGTCTATAATGGACAGTGGAGAAGCTTTCTTATTTGAATTTAACTTACTAAACACATATTTTAGTCAGCTTCTAACTTATAACTAAAATTTTATTACTTGTTTATTTGAGATTCCGCTTTTTACCATAATGGATAGTGCTGAATTTGCTTGCCATGGCAAGCAATGTATATTTCTTAATAATGTATATAATCAGTACACAAATCACGAAATATTAATTACAAGAGAAATGTTTATTGATAATAATGGCGGGAAAACGAATTCGCCTTAGTATGGCGAGGACGACAAAGCATCGTGTTTTACAGAGTTGGATCAAAAAATGTTTTATCACAGGGACATCGTAATCCGTAGGCGCAATGTATAAATTATACATCATTTAGGGTGTGAAATTCGGCAGAGTATACAGTAAGAGGTATATTGTAAAAGTATTTAGTAAAAGCTATGTAATCAAAAGAACTTTCGTAGACTTATGGTTAGCCAGTTGGATTACTAACATGCAGTTGAAATCTGTGTGGGTTTATATCCAGCAAGAAGCAAGCTTTTCATTTCGATATTTTAAAAGCTATAGCTGGACCCAACAAAGTTCAGACTCATTGAGTAGCACACAAACTTTGGGATTTATACATGTATAGATATATATTCAAACATATATCGGTATATATATAATGTAATGTATATATATATATATATATATATACATATATATATATATATATATATATAATTTAATATATATATTTTTGTACACATGTAACTCAATAAGTTTGCTTTACAGATATATATCCAGAAGGAAAAAAATATTTCAAATAGTAAAAACTAATCAATAAGAAATACGAAATCATGTTGACTTTTGAAAACAGTCTAAAGCTGACAATAAATTATTTTGATAGCATATATGTATTTGATTGTGACCAGGAGAGGATAACTGCTTGTCTCAACTTATGATTCATTGAACAACAAATATTGCACACATATTAGATGACTGCATATAAATTCAAAAGCACAATATATTTGAGCTTGAGCTGATTTCTCATATGCATGTGGTAAACTGAGAGAGTCAAAAATATGTTGTAGAAAACCATGAAGCCCGGAAGAGCACAACTCCACCAGTGGAAGAGATGAATGACAGCCAAAGATTAGCAATGGTTATAGTTATCACAGTTGGAGTTGTCCTTCTAGCTGTAATTGCTGCCTTGACTGGTATCAGACTTCATCTTGCCAGTAAAAAGTAATTATAAACTATTAATAGATTTATAGTACATGATGGTTAAAATAGTTGATTTCTTTTCAACAATAGGATAGGGCAAACAATTTTTAAACATAAGAACAAACAAGTCATTTTTAACAATAGAACAGAATGACGATTTTTCTTCTATTGATGGGTAGAACAAATACATTTACTCTAACAATATAACAGAACTAGATGAATACTAGATGAATTTGAGAAACTTGCTGAGTTAGCTAGTAAAGGAAAGATTACTTTCACTAAAACTATTGCCTGATTTCAGGTGGATTAATAATCTTTCTGTTACATGTTACTGATGTTACTGTTACTGTTACATGTTACAACTACGCTGGTTAATGGTCCCAAGCGATTTAAGGGTGAGCCTTCTAACCGATGTAATAAAGGTCATAACTGTAATTGGTTGTTTGGGTAATGCATTCTTATGGTTAAGTTCACTGCCTCTAGAGTTACGAGCTCAAATTCAGTGTTTTGTGGATTTTTAATTGCAATAGCTGACCATACACACAACACACAGACTTTGAAATTTATCTACATATAGATTACCATTTTCTTTCTAACAATAGAATAGAACAGGCAGTTTTTCTAACAATAGACTAGAGCAAACACTTTCATTCTAACAACAGAATATATTATTAGTTGCTCTAGTACACTGACAGTCAAGTGTGCCAAAAAGAGCACAGAGAATAATCTATTATAACTTATTCTAGAAACTAATCTATTATAGAATATTCTAAAAACAATCTAACTAGAACCAAAGATTGTTCTAGAACTATTTTCAATTATTCATAGAAGGGGAAGGTGCAGGTGTTAGAGCATTTGTGTCGAATGTGGAAGGTTGAAGTTTTGATTCCTGTAAAATGCAATAATGTTTTATAGCCATTACTGCAGATGGACTGACACAGCTCCTATTATAGTAAAGATCAGATTATTAATAGCTATCTGTGAACATTTTTGATTGTGTATTTTATGTTTTATTTCAACTCTTAAACACAAATAATCGACAGTTCATGTTAGTCTGCAGTTGTCTATTAACAAAGCCGAGAAAACCCGTGTTGACTTTTTTCTCAATTTCAAATTTCTTACCATGTTTACTTTCTTCATGTTTTTATACTTGTAAATTACATGACAGGGTATTTTCAACATGAACTATACTGTCCTTAACCAATAAATGTCTAAATTGAGAGTGATAAAGTCTTCGGTCATATCATGTGATTTCTTACAACTCTCATCTCTTGTCTCTTCATGTATTACATCTCTTCTAGCCTGTGTTCATTTTCTTACTTAAATGTTTTGAAATTATTTTTATTCTCTACTGGATTTCATCTTACATGCCATAGTTCTCTACAATGACCATTATAATTATGTAACTGTCTCTTATTCACTTATTTGATTCCTCATCCCTCACGTTTGTTCTCTGGCCCTACTGGGTTGGGCTTGTTTTTCATTCACTCTGGGGTGATCCCTTCTCCTTCTTAGTCATTCTCTAGCTGCCTCACTTTTTGCATTTCATTTCGTTTACATTGAGGGAAAACAATTGAGGTTATATATTATTATATCATGCTATATAAATATATTTATATGCATGTACATGTATATATATTATTATTTATATACATTATTTCTATATTAATAATAACATGTGTATTAATACTAATTAATACATATTGATTAAATAATATATATGTGTATTAATTTTATAAATTTTTATATATGTCAATATATAAATATATTAATATCATATTAATAATAAAATATATATTAATTGATATATATATATGTATATATATATATATATATATATATATATATATATATATATATATATATATATATATATATATATATATATATTAATTAGAAAGTGTTTATACTTGCTAAGAATCCTAAGAACTTGTTAAAATAATCTTGTTTACAAGTGACAAAATTTGCAAAGTCATTTTTACAAAAAGGGCTAATAGAGTTTGAGCAAAGCTAAATAGAGCTTCTGAATTTGTGATTCTCCACAATTTATTTGATTTATAGTTGTGAATTATATTAGACAAGAATGAATTATGGATTTGACTCTATGATTTATTCTAATCTAATTACTGAAGAGTGTCACAGACGGCGAACTAAGACATACACTAGTACCCAGGCAGACAGTGTACCATGAGTGATGAACAGGAGTGTTGATAAAACACAGAAACTGATCATGTGCTCATTTAGTCCCAAACCTCACAAAGCCATGCGTGCCATGAACCATGTGTGCTCACTTAAGTAATTGTTGCCAGTTTGAATCTTGCTGGTGAGAGTGTTTTATTTTAAATAGATTAGTTAAAAACCATTATGCACAACAAACAAACACACTACCATTAATATTTTTATTATTGTAATATTATGTAAAAATAGAAAAAATATCATGGTTAAATAAAATATATTTTAAATTATTTTTTTAATATAAAGTATGTATTTCCTACAGGTTACAAATATCTAAACAGTCTTCAACAGGGTCAGAAACTGATGTTAAACTAGGATGTGAACTGCAACTAAACTCAGGTAGGTGTAACTTCCTAATTCTTTTAAAACTCGCTATAAAAGGTTGCCTGTGGCAAATTAAACAAGCAGAACTATATGCTAGCATTTTTCTCCATGACAATAGAATTTTCTTCAAGGCTTAGCATTTTTCAATAGCTTTCCAAGATGCTGCTGGACCGCTGCTTTGCTTCTCAGATGCGCTCTAAATAGTTAACAGTAGAAATGACACCTTCCTTCTAACAAGAAAATAGAACAAACACAAAATCTGTCAGAAATTAAAAAAAATAAAAGAATAAAATATTATTTATTATTGTTGTAATTAAACAATATTAACTTAATACTTAAAATTAAACTTAAACTTTTAATTTGAAATGTTTTTTTGAAAATTAGTTTGAGGGATTATATACTAAACTGTACATGTAACATAAATGCATATGATTGGTATAGTAATCACTGATTAAACTTTGTGAAATGTGCAGTAGAAAGCTGCTCAAGTGGCTATCAGACAACAGCAAACCCCAACAATGAATATGCAGAATTAGACGATGTTTATCAGTTCTTGGAGCTACCAAGGATCAAAGGGCCTCCAACACCGAGACTCGGGGAGCGTCTGAAAATTAGCAGAATGTAAGCATAGTAATAATTCTATACAACAAGTTTAATAGATCACATCATATGTATTGCATAATGCATTAGTTGAGTTATTACGTTAGTGCACTGCTATACTCCCTCATGGCTCCATTCATTTTATTAGCTAATGTGATGTAATTTCTACCACTTCCTGCTCGACATTTAGTGATCAACACTTTGATAAATGTTATGACTAATTATTTATAATTCAAAAGACTCAAATTAAAATAGCAGTGATTTTACCCATAATACATCACAAAGATGTCTTCCAACAAGCAATGATAGTAAAAAATATGAAAATAAGTACAATTAATGTGTTTATAAACAGTTATGAGTATATTAACAGCAATTGTAACAGAAGAAATTGGATATAGCTTTAACCTCTGCATACTTTAGCCTCAGATTATGAGTGATTGTCATGAAGCTAACTACAAATAGCAGGCCTATCCTTGAGGGATTTGTCTGACCTCTGTAGATTTAGTTAATAATGGCAGAGTCAGAGATTAGTAGATGCCTTGTTATGTTGATGCTTGCAGAATCAAGTTACAGGAAGTTAAGTTGTACAAATGCATGTTTGTATATTCGTAGCAGTGTGATTGGGTACCGTAAATAATATCTGTACAAGGAGTCGCAACTCCATATTTACTCTTCATTCCTCAAAAAGACTTGATGAATTGAATTTCTTCGGATCATAATATTAGTAAAATTTTGATACTACACCATAAAATACAAGAAAGATATAAATTGTAATTTTGTGTAACAGAATAATGATGTTTATACGAATAAAAACATAAAAATGTACCTAACCGATTGTAAACTAGTGATTTACTAATAAGTAAACCAGACGCCATTATATATATTTTTTCTACACAGAAAATGGTTGATGTCTGCGGTGTTCTACTAACTTTTTGTTTAATAACATCAACTGCATTGTAGATTAAAATTAATATTAAGTGAATTAATTAGAAATTAATATTATGACAAATGGTGCAATCAACTTGTTTGCGTTGTAGATCTTTCCGGTACGCCATCACACCACCCCTACCCCGTTCAGCAGCCAGTCAATCTACTCATCCAGACTATTATGGTGGAGCATCAGATATTTCTGAACAAGCTCCGCCCTCAGATCTTGGTTATATGGAGTTTCTTGAAGATGATGCACAAATGGGCGATTGCAAAGTTATAGCTTTATAATGGTTTCAGTCAGCTTGTATATATTTATATTTTACTATTATTTTTTACCCAATTTTAAATTTTTCATAATATGTGAATATTAAAATTTCAGGAGTTGTTTTCTGTTTTTAAAACTTTTTATTATGATTAGTGAAAAACTATAAAACGTGACTTCTATTCATGAGAAGAAAGGGCCCCTTCCAGCTAATTTACTTTTCAATTTTCTCTCAAATAAACCGTCTTCCCCAACAAAAAAAACCTGGTAATTTCTGCTAGTGTAAAAGTGTTGAGTCATAAATTACGACAGCATCAACTGATTTATCTGTAATCACAATGAACAGCGGAAAAGATGCATAGCCAACTTTGCAACAGTTTTATAAAAACTGTGTGTACAGCCACTTTAATTTTTATAGCTGTGGGCACTGTTGTTGTTAGAAGATAACTCCAAATAGATTAGCAATGTGCATCAACTTTCAATTTTTGTGTGCCTATTAGTAACGTTTGCGTAGCTCATAACCGACACAAGATAACAACTAATTACTACATAGAGTCAGGTAGATAACTTTGTACTACCCAAAGAGTATAATTATACTATTTATAAAAAAATTGTTTCCTCACCCCGGTTAATCCATTTGGGCGGTAATTTCTGCTTTAACTCGGATCTCCTACCAGAGACCTGAGAGTTTGAGCACTCAACCGTTTTGAACCGGTAGCCTATTTGTCACTGCCTTGTCCTGGTTCAACTACAGGCAGTGCAGACCTTGTTTGGTTAGGCGACATCCAAGCCAGCATGGCTTTGGTTATTGCACTCTTTATATATATATATATATATATATATATATATATATATATATATATATATATATATATATATATATATATATATATATATATATATATATATATATATATATATATTGAGATTCCAATGTCAAGATCTGCGTTGAAGTGTGCTAAGACACTATCAGTTGATAGCATATCTTTCAGTTTGTTGAAGCTCTTTTCTTGTTCAGTGCCCCACTTCCAGGTCTCTCCTTTGCGTGTCAGTTTATGCAATGGTCCTGTGAGTTGTGACAGATTGGGTATGAACTTGCTGTAGAATTGTGTAGCTCCTAAGAAAGATCTTAGCTGAGTTAAGTCTGTTGGGACTGGCATCTGTTGTACTGCATCTGCCTTCTTTCCTTTAGTGATTCCCTTTGAAGTGAGTTTGTGTCCCAGATACTCTACTGTCGGTTGAGCAAAACAGCACTTGTCTTTTCTACATCTGAGCCCTCTTTCTTCTAATCTTTGAAGAAGTCGACGTAAGTTTTGTAGATGGCTCTCTGCATTGGCTCCACTCACTAGTATATCATCTAGGTATACTGCTACTCCTGGGAGGTCTTGTGTCAGTTGCTCCATGATTTCTTGAAAATACCCTGGTGCTGAGCTTATGCCAAAGGGCAACCTCTTCTGTAGTAGTACTCCTCGGTGTGTTGATAGTGCTAGTCGTCGTTGACTTTCTGGTGCCAACAATATTTGATTGTAGGCATCTGCTAAATCAATCTTTGTGTAGCAATAGCCTCCACCTAGTTTTCTGATTAGATCTTCTGGTAGTGGGATAGGTTTCCTATGTGTTTCTAGCTGATTATTGATAGTCTTGGAGTAGTCTTCACATACTCTGATCTTCCCTGCAGCTTGACCTGTTGTAGATTTGCGTACAGGTACAACTGGTGTTCCATACTGGTTGAATTGAGTTGGTTCCCATATGCCTTTAGCTACACCTGCTTCGTATGCTTGGTTGAGCTCTTCTGTCAAGGCAATAGGAACTGGTCTGGGTCGGCAGAAGACTGGCTTTGTTGAAGGTTTGAAGTTTATCTCTAGTTCAAAGTTCTTGAGACATCCTAGCTCGTCTTTGAATATTTCTGGAAATTCTTTGCACATCTCCTTACACTTGATTTGTAACCTCCCATCTGGCTGGTTCTCTGTGATTGTTGATACAAGGTTCTGTTGTAGCTTGTCATCAATAGAGATGCCTAGTTGCTGTATAGCAGTTCTTCCTAGTAGGTTGAGATCTTGTACAGCACTAATCACAAATGGTAGTCTGACTTCTTTCTGTGCATCCAATTGGGCAGTTAGCTCACATCTGCCAAGCGTCTCTATGAGATGTCCTGAGGCTGATTTGTAGTTAACTGTAGTAGGTTTTAGGTTTGGCTTTCCTAGCTTCTCCTATATTGATTTACAGATGAAGTTGTCACAAGCTCCAGTGTCCAGTTCAAGTGTGAAGTTGTCTCCCTCCAGTTTGATGTTTTCAGCAAGTTTCACCATCTTGGTTGATGTGCATTCTATCATCTTTACTGGTTTTCCTGCTGCAGATGATTTCTTTTTCTTGCATGCTCTTTCTATGTGACCTTGTTTAGAACAAAAGTTGCAGGTGGCTGCTTTGAATCTGCAGTCATTCGCTGTATGGTTAGTTCGGTCACATCTGTAGCATAGCTTTCCTTCCTTCTGCTTGTCAGGTGTAGAGTTGTTTTTCTGGAGTGGTTTGTATCTTGATTTCTGTTGAGCAACCTTGTTGACTTTAGACGAGTTTCCATAAACTGTCTCTTTGGCAACTTTAGCTGCTTCTTCTGTTTCCTGTGCTACCTGTATAGCTTTGTTGAAGTTGAGTTCATTGTCCTTGACCTTGAAGAGAGATTTGAGAACTGCTTCATTGTTTACAGAGCAGATAAATCTTGTTCTGAGAGCCTCATCTAATGGATCTGTAATGTCTATGAAGGCACATGTAGTTGCATCTTGACGAATTCTGGCAGGTAACTCTTGAATAGTTTCTCCAGGTTTCCTCTGCATGTCACTCCAATACTTGTAACGCTCTCTAACAATGAAGCGCTTAGGGTCATACTGGACTTTGAGAAATTCCAGTATTTCATCCATGTTGAGGTCGTTGATCTGCTTGGGTGTTGAAAGCTGAGCTGCCATATTACTAAGCTGCTTGTAGAGTGTAGGCTGTTGGTTGGTGAGAAAAGTGCCAGCAATCTTGTCTTGATGAATAGAATTTGCTGCAATGAAGGTGTTGAATCTGTCTATGTAATCTGTTAGTAGCTCTGCTGTTGGGTCAAAACCTGGGAAGGCTGGAACAGCGGTTGCAGCTGTTTCTTGTTTCCGTTGTAGGTTTTTTAGTAGTAGCTCCATCAGTTTCTTATTCTCCTCCATTCTTTCATCTTGCTGACGTCTGTATTCCTCTTGTTGCTGCTTGAACTCCTCAAGCTGCTGTTGTCTATGCTCTTCTTGCTGACGTCTGTATTCCTCTTGCTGCTGTCTCTGGTCCTCCTGCTGCTTCTGCATTAGCTTGATCAGGTCTGCTACTTCTGCCATTGTAGTGGTGCAATTTTGAACAGTTACTCTTGTAATAAACTAGAACTCTTTGTATCGATTTTATCAATGATAAAATCTGAACAAAACTCTTTGTAACTGTTCAAAAGAGAAATCCTTGTCGCCAATTAGCTTCTGTTATGTTTCTGCACAGAAGCAATCAAATAGAGTATTAAATTAGAGAAATGTGGTTTCTTGCACTCTCCAGAGACAACTGATTTGATAACAGAAAACCCAAGTATTTATATGTTTGGTCATAGAAAAGCTTTGTAAAAAGCTACAAGCATTATTAATAGCTATAATGAGACAGTACTATATAATATTAGCTTGTATAAAGCTTTAGCTAATAAGCATAATGTTTGTTGGCAAAGTACCAATAATACTTGGCACTTGCATGACAATATATATATATATACATATATATATATATATATATATATATATATATATATATATATATATATATATATATATATATATATATATATATTATGATGTAGTATCATCAGTGGATGCAAACAGCTAGCTGGAAACGCATACACTGAGCGGCATAATCATGTCGCAGGTGTTGTGTATAGAAGTCTATATGATGAGTATGGCCTTAATAAACCACAACACTGGTGGGAAGCTCCTGGTAAGGTCAATGAAAATGACCGCGCTGAGATCCTCTGGGACTTCTACATCTGAACTGACAAGCATGTCCTAGCAAACCAACCAGATATAGTGGTGGTAGACAAGGAGAACAAGAGAGCTACTATAATAGATTTAGCAGTACCCAATGACTACAATATAGCCAGCAAAGAAAAGGAAAAGGTAGAGAAATATCTCCCTCTTGGAGAAGAGATTGAAAAATGCTGGAATGTAAGAACAACTGTAATCCCAGTAGTCATTGGGGCACTGGGCGCAATAACACCGGCACATAAAATGTGGCTTGCCCAAATACCAACAAAAATCAACTCAGGTGAGTTGCAGAAAAGTGCGCTATTGGGAACAGCTAAGATCTTGAGGCGAGTGCTCAAACTCCCAGGTCTCTGGTAGGAGACCCGAGTTCGAGCAGAATTTACCACCCATACGGAGTATCCGGGGTGAGGAAACAATTTTTATATATAGTGTATATTTATATATATATATATATATATATATATATATATATATATATATATATATATATATATATATATATATATATATATATACTACAGACAGTACTGTATCGGCTATTGAAGCCTCATCAGTGCAGTTCCGAGCTAAGGCAAGGTACACCAATCCCATTACTAATGAGAGTTGACTTCCTGCCATGAAACAACTAAGTTGCCTCAGAGACTAAGAAAGCCAATGTGGTGGAACCAGAGTGCTCAAATCACAAAAATGATGAGCTTAGCACAAAGTTATAAGTTAGCTAATGATAATCGAACCAAAGCTAAAACTATATATATTTGAAAAAATGTTAAGAAGAAAGTAAAGTTTTAGTAATTGCGCTACAAATTTGTCTCGTGTGATGCACTCATCAGACGTGGTTCTGATGAGTGCATCACACGAAACAAATTTGTAGCGCAATTTCTAAAAGTCTACTTTCTTCTTAACATTTTTTTCAAATATTTTGTACTCCACTAATTATCTTTTAGGTTTGTAGTGTAGATGTCTCTTTTTATATGCTTTTGCACCTACTTTTAAATATTATATATATATATATATATTCCAAAGTAGTGTGTTAAAGCTGCCAAAATCGTTATAGCAATTACACCTCTCTTACATATATAACTCAGTTAGACCAAAAAAATTTTATCTGATGATTGTCTGCGTAACAGACATGAAACTAATAGTAATGAAGTTGTTTTTTATCTAAGGTTTTACATGAATAAATTATATATATATATATATATATATATATATATATATACATAAATATACATACATAAGTATACATACATAAGTATACATACATACACAAATATAAATACATACATAAATATACATACATAAATATACATACATAAATATACATACATAAATATACATACATAAATATACATACATAAATATACATACATAAATATACATACATAAATATACATACATAAATATACATACATAAATATACATACATAAATATACATACATAAATATACATACATAAATATACATACATAAATATACATATGCAAGCTTGCCTCGCTTTTACTACAAACATTTGTTTGAGTCACTTAAAAGAGCCCTGTATCACTTTGCCTCGCTAAATAACATTTTGGCAATTAAAAAGTTATTTCCCTGCTTAGCCAATCACAACTCATTTGGCTAGTAGGTAATTCAACTACTAAAGCTCACAACGACTTACAAATTGCATTGTTGGCTTTGGCGCAACTGTCAAAAAACAAGTTGTAAATAAATCCTTTTTCTGGGATCTTCCATTGATCAACTAGCATTGATCTACAGTTTGTATTTCTTTTTATAATGCATCCTATTGCTGCTTATTGCTATCCTAATGCTGCCTGACTACTCATACTGATACATTGAACTTGTTCCCTCAGTTGCCTCAACCAGTATATTAAGGTAAAGTGGTGCTTTGTTGTTTACATATTATTGAAATGTTTTCTTAGTGATGACAAGTCTAATTCATGATTCTAGTCTACGCCGGACAGCGAACGGTGACTAAATTGACCTTATTACTTTTAGTTTTACACTTCTTCTATGAGTTACATACATACGATGAATTGTATTCGCGGAGGAGATAACAAGCCCACCTGCAAAGACATGGTTAAACAAGAAAATAAAACATAAAAACAGAAGGAAACAAATAAATGAATAAAATATGAAAAACATGCAACACAAGAGATAAACAATATATACGTGTATTATACATGCATTGTTTTAATGTACCGGTCCACATCAGTAAATTAAACACTTGAAATATTTCTGCCGATGTGGGGTATCTTCTACTTCCTCGCTCTTACTAAATGTTTGCTCCTTTTCGAATGCTGGTTGCGTGCATGGCCTTCTAACTCCTTCAAATATTCAGTTTTAAGCTCCTTCTTGTGCTTGCTTTAATGGAGTTCTTGTTTCGATAATAATTGCAAATGCTGATTGGTTACGATCATATTCCTTGACAATGTTTATTGTAGGGAATTGGTCAGCATCAATGCCTAGTGGCCTTCCTCACCAGCCTGTTTTTTGCTGTGAATGTTTTGATTGCGGTTGGGTCAGCAATGAACAGATGGATATTCATAGGTTAATTACTTTATGATAAATGCAACTTGTCTTTTGTTTTGTAATCCAGTAGATCAGTTCTCAGCATACAGCTACGCTAGCAACATCAAAAACGTAGCCATGATTTCTTATTATTAAACTACATACATATAGCCAACAACTAAACTGAAACACTAACTACTCTCTGGAAGACCACAATAAGGTATGATTTGTGCTATTCATCCACTTTATATAATGCCTATTGTTTTATTTTGAATTTGAGCTTGAATTTATTGCACTGCATGCTGTCACTTTCTATTTTATGCTCAGTGCACATATTATTTCATATTGCCTTTAATTATAGTGTCACGGTTGGTTGGAACAATAAAAGTTGTATAAGACTACTCATCCATCCAATCAGTCTACACTGTCAAAATTCAGAGGGATAGTTACATTTATAATACGTGTGCCTTCTTATTTACGACGTCCAACATTTTTGACAGAAATCATTTTTCCTTCGTTTTGTAAAGTTTTTAACGCTCTCAGATTCCATAGCAAACGAATGAAATATAAATACTTGTAGTTGTTTACGTGTGCTGACTAAAATTTTAAAGTGAAATATGTTATAACGCAACAAATAAACATTTGCTCTCGCTTGTGTATTTCACACAAAGTTTTGAACTTGGAATGCCACCATGACAGAAGTCGATCATCGTGTCTCTTCTAAACATTCTGAAAATGTTTTCGGTAAACTATATTTTGGTGTCTTTTTTTTTCGACGTGCAATATGAGCACACCGACCGCCAAATTTTAACACGGGCGGAACATTTCTCAAAATCGTATGGTGAAATAAAATTCGTATAGCGTGGTGAAGATCTCACAATGTTTGACTTCGTAAGGTGAGAAAATCGTATATCAGGGTAATCGTATCTCGAGGGTGCACTGTACGTTGCTTGCTAGTACCTGAGTTAGTATATGGGTGTACACGGAATCTACAAACTTAAAGGTGTGAGAATACATGCAAGAGACAGGGTAACATTTGGATGTGCATCGCAACCTGTGGTTGCTATGTTATATGAAGATAACTCCGAGTTGCAAAAGCCTTGGACAGACAAGTTGACTATCGAAGATACTGACTTTAAAGCTGTATTTGATGGAACTAAGTGGACGGTAGTATGGAAACGAAAAAGCCATGAACCAGAGTTGAAAAACCAATGCGCTGAGTATGCTATAAACACAGACTATAAAAAACAATACAACTGTGAGATTGAGCAGTGGATCTCTAATGGCTAGCTGGAGCCACATGATGGGAAAATTCATGGCTGTTGTATGTTGACATTAATGATGTTATTTTCTCATAGCAATAGCATACTACAATATGTTTGTATAAACACTGACTTTCCCACATTTATGTTTATATATACTCACATTAGCCTTGACTATGCTTGGCTTAACCCTACAGCTTTGACCATATTATTCAGTTTTATGCTAGAGAGCAGAGAATACAGTTGAATCTTGATAACACATAAACTGGTACAATATTACTAGGAGAATGTTACAATGGCGACGAGGATGTATTGGTGAAGTGACAGTGAGTTTGCAGTGGATTTTTATCATTCGGGTTACTTAATTGCAAAGACTCGTGATGGATTATGGTTCTGCTCATATTAAGCCATTTGGTGTGGCTGTGGACCCTTTGACTGTTGGGTCAAGATGGAGGAAGTGGAAACGGTCCTTTGAGTATTTTGTGGCAGCTAGGGGGATTGCTAATAATGCACAGAATAAAGTGATGCTGATGGATCTTTCAAGAGAGGAAGTTCAAGACATATTCGACGTCTTGCCTGAAGAAACCGAAGGTGACAATGTTTATGTCAAGGCAATGGCAGCTTTAGACAGGTACTTTGAACCAAAAACGAACGTGCCATATGAAAGGTCAGTTTTTCGTCGCACTGAAGTAAATGAAGGGGAGACCATTACTAGTTATGTGACCAGATTACGCCGATTAGCTGTTACCTGTGAGTTTGAAGAGACTGAAAATGTCATTAGAGACCAAGTCATAGAGAAATGTCATAGCAATAGGCTTAGAATGAAACTTTTGGAGAAAGGCTCGACGCTCACATTGGCCAATGTTATAGCAATGTCCCAAACTGAAGAGGCTGTTTTGCGGCAGACGAGTGATATAGAGGCTAATGTCGGTCATGGTGCTAAGAGAGAGGGCGAACCAGTTAACAGGGTTAGCGGCCCTAGTGGAGTGCGCTATAAGACACAAACAAAAGACAGTCGTGCCTGTTATAGATGCAAGTCAACCAAACATTTGGCATCAGCTCGAAAATGCCCAGCACGAGAGCGACGATGTAATGAGTGTGGAAGAAAAGGGCACTTCAATGGCTCGAAGTACTGTGATAAAAGCAACAAGTCTACTACACAAGCAGCTATTGTGGACAGTTTGGACTTTACAAACAATGCGCAGGAGGCTGATGTGGATGCTCTATTTACAATTAGTAGCGAGTTCTCGGCTGATGAGGGAGACAACTACTATGGTAAGGTGTTTAATCTATATCCTAACAAGTCAGCAAGAACAATACTCAATGGGTCAGATGTACCTGCGTTGATTGATTCTGGGGCTTCCTGCAATTTGATGGACAAATACACTGCTGAATCTATTAACTGTTCAGTAACTAAGACAAGTAAAAGACTTTTTGCCTATGGTAACAGATCTGCATGCTTAGATCTGATTGGCGAAACTCATGTTCATGTTTTTATGCCTGATACTAACAAACATGTAGATACTGCATTTTACGTTTTTAATGGTAGGGCTACTACTTTGTTAAGCAGACATACTTCTGAGTTGTTGGACTTGCTTAGGGTTGGACCGATGGTGGCTAGGGTTGCTGGGAGTGAGGCTCTAGGTGTGGGGGGTCCTGGAGTTCATTCATGGGTTGATCGCTTCCCGGAATGCTTTGATGGTGTTGGGTTGCTGAGAGATTTTTGGGTTTCATTGCACATTGATCCGAGTGTTCCACCAGTGGCTCAGCCTGTACGACGCCTGCCATTTGGCCTTCGTGAGCTCACAAAAGTCGAACTAGATGAGCTGCTAAAGCAAAAAATTATTGAGCGTGTTGAAGGACCTACTAGATGGGTTAGCCCAATAGTTAATGTTCTGAAAGATGAAGGGAAAGATATTCGTCTATGTGTTGACATGCGCCAGGCTAACAAAGCTATTATTAGAGAGAGGCACCCTATACCTACAGTAAAAGAGTTGTACAATTTGAACGATGCCCAGTATTTCAGTAAGGTTGATTTGAAACAAGCGTTTCATCAATTCAAACTGGATCGTGACTCTAGAGATATCACAACTTTCATTACCCCCTTTGGTCTTTATCGGTTTAAGAGACTAATGTTTGGGATAGTTTCAGCACCGGAACTGGTTCAGTACCAAATCCAGAAAGCTATCACGGGCTTGGCAGGGTGCCAAAACTATGCAGATGACATTGTGATATTTGGTAAGAATCGTGTAGAGCATGATGAACGCTCAGCTGAGTTCATGAAGCGAATGAGTGGTCTAGGTCTGACGTTAAACGCATCCAAGTGTGTCTTTGGGGTGACCAAAATAGACTTTGTAGGATATCAGATTTCTGCTGATGGTGTTTCCCCTTGTCCCAAGAAAGTGAGCTCTATTGTTAGTGCTAGGGAACTTAAAGATGCCTCAGAGTTACGAAGTTTTCTTGGGTTGGTAAACTTTGTTGGTAGATTTCTTCCGAACTTGTCAACTTTGGCTGAGCCGTTGCACCGGCTAACTAAGAAAGAGGTTCAATTTCTGTGGAGTAAAGAACAAAAGTCTGCTTTTGAAGGCATAAAGGCCTTGATGTCAAAGACAGAGACACTAGCATATTTTGACCCTAGTGCTAGAACCACTGTTACAGTTGATGCCAGTCCATTTGAGCTGGGTTGCATTTTAAGTCAGAAGATAGCTGGTGTGGAGCGTGTAATAGCTTATGGGCATCGAAGCTTATCCTCTGTGGAACGGCGCTATTCCCAGACAGAGAGAGAAGCATTGGCTATTGTGTGGGGCTGTGAGCATTTTGCAATGTATCTCATTGGCTTGCAGTTTTGTCTTGTCACTGATCATCATCCACTGCAGTTTATCTTCAACAAAGTACAATCTCGACCTTCTGCTCGCATTGAGCGATGGGTGTTGAGACTGATGGCATTTGATTATGAAGTGGTATACAAGCCAGGTAAAGAAAACATAGCTGACCCATTGTCAAGGCTTTCTGCTAGTCCGGATTGCATCAGGAATGTGGCTAATGTTGCTGATGAATATGTACATACGGTAGCTAGGTTGTCAGTTCCAAAAGCAATGTCATTTGACGAGGTCAAGAAGGCATCTATTGACTGTTCTGAGATGAAACTAGTGAGAGATGCTTTGTTAGATGGAAGGTGGTCTACTTGTTTACCAGCTTACAGGTCAGTGTGCACGGAGTTGAGTGATGTTGAAGGCGTTGTCATGAGAGGCAACAATATAGTCATGCCAGTGGTGCTGCGAGCAAAGGCGGTGGAGTTGGCACATGAAGGTCACCAAGGAATAGAAAAGACTAAACATCTGCTTCGATCCAAGTTATAGTGGCAAGGAATGGACAAAGAGGCAGAAGTTAAATGTCGAGAGTGCCATGAGTGCCAAGTGGTTAGTGCACCTTCAAAACCTCATCCTATGGTATCTACTAAAATGCCAGATCGTCCATGGGAGCATATAGCCTGTGACATTTTTGGACCTCTGCCTAATGGAGAAAATGTGTTTGTAGTAGTTGATTACTACAGTCGTTACTTTGAAGTGTGTTTTTTGAAGTCTAATCAGATAAAATCATGGCAGCTCTTGATTTCATAATATGTCGATGGGGTGTTCCTTTAAGTGTCAGGACTGATAGTGGTCCACAATTTGTCAGCAGCGAGTTCCAAGAGTTTTTGCAAAGTTATGGGATTTATTGGTTATCAACTACCCCTATGTGGCCTGCTGCTAGTGGAGAGGTGGAAAGGCAGAACAGGAGCCTGTTAAAAAGTCTCAAAATAGCACATATGTCCGGTAAGGAATACAAAGCTGAGCTTAGAAGGTTTCTGTTAGCATATCGTTCCACACCTCATACAGTGACTGGTGTAGCTCCAGGTGAACTAATGATGGGAAGACCAATGAGGACAAAGTTACCCTGCCTTGAGAGACAGGAATCTATAGATGGTGAACTGCGGGATCATCAAGCACTGGCTCAGAAGAAAAGTAGGGCTCTTACAGATGAAGGTCGGTCACAGGATCTCATAATTGTAGGAGATAAAGTTTTGGTAAGGCAGGCCAAGACTGACAAGCTTAGTTCTACATTTCATCTACTGGAACAAAAGGTTGTAGGGAAGCATGGTTCAGAGGTGGTGGTAGAAAGCTCTGAGGGAAAAAGAGTGCGTAGAAATGTTTCTGAAGTTAAACGATTTGTTCAGCGGGGTAGTCTAGGTGTTTCTAACAATGGTTCTTCAGTTGATTCGAGTTTAGCTTCGAGTGGTGTAGGTACTGCTGATAATGCAGGTAATATTCCAGATAAAAGTAGCAACCCAGCAGCACCAGAAGAAGGTCAGAGTGCCAAGTTTGATACGCCAATCAGGCCACCTAGGGTGCGGAATATGCCTGTGCGGAATGGAAATCCTATTAGTCATTGATTAGCCAGTAGTGTCCTTTTGTGTGAATTTAGTTAAGTAGGACTAAAAAGTAGTGCTAGTCATATTATTCTTGCAGGGATAGTGGTGTAGTGTAGAAATAAAAAGGGAAAAAAAGGAAAAAAAAGAGAAAATATGGGTATTCGTATTAGTCTGTTGTATTAGCCAGTCATAGTAATACAAGTTGTTATCATTGAGCAAATATCTACATATAAGCAGTCTCAGTATGAGGTAGTTTTGGAATTCTGGGTGAACTGTGCATAAAACTGGGTGTTTCTTGGTAGCTTGAGCATTGCGTCATTGAGTTTGGGTTTCGATTTGGCTTGTGGTTGTGCTGTGGGGCTGGCACTGCTTGGTGCCTTCTCCTTGGTGCCTGTAGTAGCCATTGGCTGTATCCTAGCTTGTGTAACACTCAGAAGTATATGCATATTCAATACTGGTGCACTGAATTCGATTAAAGATGGAAAGGGATGTTGTATGTTGACATTGATGATGTTATTTTCTCGTAGCAATAGCATACCACAGAATGTTTGTATAAACACTGACTTTCCCACATTTATGTTTATATAGCTATTATACTCACATTAGACTATGCTTGGCTTAACCCTACA
This sequence comes from Watersipora subatra, assembly GCF_963576615.1. Taxonomy (NCBI): domain Eukaryota; kingdom Metazoa; phylum Bryozoa; class Gymnolaemata; order Cheilostomatida; family Watersiporidae; genus Watersipora; species Watersipora subatra. Next base: position 48,911,616 of record NC_088713.1, read on the forward strand.
GCTTTGACCATATTATTCAGTTTTATGCTAGAGCGCAGAGAATACAGCTGAATCTTGATAACACATAAACTGGTACAATATTACTAGGAGAATATTACAATGGCAACGTAAGTGGTGTAATTCCACTGATGGCAGTCTTTCAGTCAAGCAAATGTAGAAAGGTGAGACCAGTGATGGACTATAGCAGGGAGTTAAACAAGCATTTGAACAGTAATCCTGGAAATGACGTAGCTGTATGTCAAGAAAAACTGAGGCAGTGGAGAACATTAGGGGACAATGTATGTATGTTAGATCTGAAAAAGTCATACCTACAACTTCATGTGGACAGATCACTACAACGGTTTCAAGCTGTTTGATGCAATAGTCAGTTGTATATGATAACAAGATTAGGGTTTGGCTTAGATGTGGCACCTAAGATAATGTCTCGTATCTTAGCAAAGGTTCTGTCAACGAAAGAAAAGATAGCCAAAGGCACAGATCATTACATAGATGATATTGTGGTAACTAAAGATTCTGTGTCAGTGTTGAAAGTGAAGGATCATCTGCAGAAGTACGGCATACTGTCAAAAGAACCAAAAAGTCTGTCAAGCGCACGAGTACTGGGTTTGAGAGTAGAGGTTTCCAATAGCAGTACTCACAAGTGGAGTAGAGACTCTTAGCTGCCAGAAGTGTATTCCACTGTGACCAAACGAAAACTGTACTCATTATGTGGAAAGTATATTGGTCCCTTTCCAGTAGCAAGGTGGTTGCGAGTATCATGTAACTATCTCAAAAAAGGAATTAACGCCTATGGATGGAAGGATGAAGTACCTAGTAATTTCAAAAAAAAATTAGATGAGATTGATAACAGCATACACCGCCATGACCCTGTAACTGGCCAATAGAAAATACCTGCATTTGAGAGTGATAAAGTGTGGTGTGATGCTAGCAGCTTGGCAATAGGAGCATGTATTGAGATTGATAATCAGATAGTGGGGATGCAAGTTGGGTGAGAGGTATCAATGATGGGGCCCATATCAATATGGCAGAGTTAGAAGGAGTTATTAAAGCATTAAGTATGGCTATGAAATGGAATCTCAAAAATGTGACAATTTTGACAGATTCTGCCACAGTATTTGAATAAGCGAAATTTGAACTACGGGACTGAAAAAGACCAAAGGTGAGCGGCCTCGGTGATATGCGGGTGAAACGACGTCTCAATCTACTAAATGATCTAATCAGTGAGTATCAGTTGGTCTTACAAGTAACTCTCGTAAAGTCTGAAGACAATAAAGCTGATGAACTGACTAGAGTTTCCTGCAAATGGTTGGAGTAACGAGTATGTGCTGTCAATGTAACAACTTCTGACAGTATAGAAGAGAAACTGCTTGATCTACATGAAGCTCATCACCTAAGCGTTGATTGTACATGGTATCCAGCTACAGAAAGTTGGAGGCCTACTGTAAAAAATAAAGACATTGAAGAAGTAATGAAGCACTGTCATGTGTGCAAATGAGTCGATCCTGCACCAGCTCATTGGGAAACTGGTCAAATTGACGTGGAAAGTGATTGGTATCGTTTAGCAACTGACATAACACACTACCAGAGAATCCTGTATTTGCTTGTTATGGACTGTGGACCAAGCAGGTTGGCAATTTGGAAAAATTTAAGAAACGACACTTGTCCTGCTGCCATGGAACAGTTAGACCACATATTTTTGAGCGTGGATCTACAGTGGAAATATTGTCAGATAATGGACCTTGCTATAGATTGTTCAAGAAGAATCTTCTTGACAAATGGGGTGTAAATCATATCTACAGCTGTGCTTATAGAGCTTCTGGCAATGGAAAGATAGAACACAATCATCGTACTATTAAGCGCATGCTTGCCCGCTCCGGTGGCACTGTCGATGGCATGCTATATTGGTACAACAAGTCTCCTAATGCCGATGGTGTTGTGCCATTTTGGAGATTGTTTAATTACAATCCTCTATAACAAGAAACTACTAGAATATCGGCTAGACGAAACATTAGTTTAAACCCTTACAAAGTGGGCGATCAGGTATATGTAAAACCAGGTAACGCCAATTGCACATCAGGTGCGAAAACTGGCAAGGTAACCTCCTTGGTCTCCAACACAACAGCTAAAATGGATGACATGACTCGCCATATAAGAGACATAAGGTTTTGCTGGAGAAGTGATAAACAGCCAGCTACTTTAGACTGTGAGTTAGACATACATGTAGCTAATACTAACAAGTCAACTGAGGGTTTAGTAAACGTTGAAACTCCACCTGTAAATAAAAACAGTCACAAAAATTATTCAACTGCAGCTAACAATGCCACTAGACCATCTAAGGCTAGGAAACACCCAGATTTTTATGTAGCTGCCTTTAATTGATCTTGGAGATCAGGGGGAGGTGTAGTCTATGTATATATAGTAACCTATGCGTGCATGTGTCATTTTATAAGCCTATATCATTTACTCTTGCTACTGCATGTAATACTATCACTCATTTCTGTGTACAATTAATCGCTGTCTCATGGATTGCTGTCTTTGTGTTTCTTACCTAGTGGTTACGCCATTCGTTACGTCATTCATTATGTTATACCTTCATTTTTGTCATTCGAATAAAAGCGGTCTTGATGTCAAGTTAGCTGGTGCACTATACAAGGATAAAAGTACTTATTACAAGTATATTAAGGTAAAGTGGTGCTTCGTTGTTTATATATTATTGAAATTTTTTCTTAATGATGATATTATATCACAGTTGTAACCCTGAGTAGCCCTGTTGTATGACATTTGTAACACTACTCAACGCCGGGTACCATTGTCACAACACTGCGCGAATCTATATAGAATTTTGGCAATTAACTAATTTCCTTGCTCAGCGTGTCACAACTTATTTAGCTAGTAGGTGATTCAACTACTAAAGCTCACAACGACATAAAGCCGATTGCATTGTTGGTTTTTGCGCAACTGTCAAAAAACAAGTTGTAAATAAGTCTCTTGTCTGGGATCTGCCACTGTTCAACTAGCATTGACCTACAGTTTGTATTTCTTTTCACAACGCATTCTATTTGCTGCTTGAGTACTCATACTGATACATTGAACTTGTTCCCTCAGTTGCCTCAACCAGTATATTAAGGTAAAGTCAAGCTTTCTTGTTTAAGTGTTATTGATATGTCTTCTTAGTGATGACATGTATAATTTAATATTCTAGTCTACGTCGTACAGCTAACGGCGACTCAATTGACCTTAATACTTTTACTTTTACCCTTCTGTTAGTTTAGCGTAGTGCCATTCCTTACGGTATTTGTCACACATCTAAATATGTTTGCTATACTATATATATAGTATATGGAAAATGTTAGTAGGAGCATACGGCAGCCAAAACATTGTCTCATTTGAATTCCTGTTGTCTTTGCTCCTGATCTGTCTTTTGTCCTGATCTCCTTGAAATTATGTCATTATTTTCACGTAATCAGTACACTGACTGCTAAATTTCAATTTCAAAATAATTTTTTGTTGATATCGTTTGATGAGAAAAAATTTAAAAAAAAAGTTCTTAAATAGCGAGAATGCTAAAAACATTAAGCTTCAGTTTCCTTGACAAATAACTTGTATAACAGAGGCATTATAACTCAAAAACGCACTGTATTAACTGACCATAAAAAGTGCAGGATTAACATGTGCAATCACGAATAGAATATACAGTATATGACAGTACGGCTTAGTGATGTGGTTAAGTGTTCTTGTTAATAAGCGTGCAATTTAAATGTCCTGTGTTAAAATCCAGTGAGAAGGTCATGTTTCATCGCTAAACTTTATTGCTATAGCTGGACAAAAAAATGACAGACAGATGACAGACAAACACTGTAACTAATATAAAAGGATTAAGATTACAATAGCAAAAGAACATTTGTTTCCAAATCAAATGTGTTCAATAATTATAAAACTCGCTCTTGTATGTGTGTACTAGTCCATATATACACTGATTCAGTAATAGAAATATTGAATGCAATATATCGATTAGCTGAACTGATAAATAATGTCAGTAGTGTAGTTTTCAAAGTTAATCAAACGAAATTGATCTTTAGTTCAAATTTGGCAGTAAGAAGCACTTTGCGTCTACATCTTCTACCTTTGAAGATGTAGATGCGAAGCGCATATACATCTTCAAATATAACTAGTTAAAAGTTTGCTGTTAATTTCTATAAATAAATGAAGTAAGTAAATGAATACTTACATATTTATTTTACCAAATATTTTATCTACTGCTGACACATACTTGTGGAATATTTTATGCAAGAAAGCTTCCATTTAGATAATGCATGTATATTATCTGGTGGTAAGTTTGCTTCATTTTTACTACTAACATTTGCTTGTGTAACTTAAAAGAACCCTGTACCATTTTCCCACGACCAAACAAGAGTGAAACGATTGATTGGGAGAATTATGATAAATGCACATGTGCACACAACTCACGAAAAATTATCCGTGAACGGCCGTCACCAAACCCTTGCAACGAAATCCTATCAACAAATTTAACTATTTTTCAGTAAAGTCGCTTAAGTATAACTATGATACAAAACACATATAAACCTATTTAAATATGTTTCCAAGCCTTTGAAAGGTTGACGCATATTCTTAAAACTAACCCATCTGATCGGATTATACATAAATAGACAGATTTATTAGGACGAAAATCGTCACAAAACGCTTGAAAAGCTTCGTTTAATAAAAGTTAAGACCAGAAATTGAAACGCCGAGCGATAGAAAATAGAACGATAAAGTCTTGCCACAAATTGCCACAAAATGCTTGAACAGCTTGGTTTATTAATAGTTTCGACTGACCTACGAAACGCCAACAAAGCCGTGCGACAGATAGTAGAACTGTTTACTGTGTACTGTTTGTCTACGGTTTGAGGCGTAGACCGATTTACAGGTACGAAAATGTGGTACACAGTTTATCAGCCTACGTTTTTGTCCAATTACCGAAGGTTTTTCAAAATATCTAGAACATCAGCCAGATTTCTTTACATCCTTTCTACAAGGTAGGGCGTTACTACAACGCCCTTTTATGACAAGAATATTTCTTTATTTCACTCCAGTTTGTATAAAACATCCAGACGCGTAAATGCCAACGCTTGCTCTCTGTTACATATCGCTGTCAAAACCATTCTACATTCATCACAACACAACCAACTTTCAAACTGTATATTACACATCAGTTTGCCGTTTAACTTTTAATATTGCATTTCAGAGATATAATAAACATATTTCTTTATTGTTGGCATTGTTGTTGTTAGTTAAATTATGTACAGTAGGTTAGGGCTACAGCTTGAATAAATATTTATTTTATTATTGTAAAACATAAGTTTGAGATAGTTAAATATTTATTTTATTAATATTTATTTCTGTTACATATCGTTGTCAAAACTGTTCTGCATTTAACACAACCAACTTTCAAACTGTATATTACAATATATTTTACTTGTAATATTGCATTTCAGAGCTATAATAAACATATTTCATTATTGCTGTTGTTAGTTAAATTACGTACAGTAGTTTAGGTCTACAGCTTGAATTAATATTTATTTTAACCAACAACCAACTTTCAAATTGTGTATTACACGGCAGCTTGCCATTTTACTTTTAATATTGCATTTCACTATAATAAGAGATTTAATAAACATATTTCATTATTGCTGTTGTTAGTTAAATTACGTACAGTGGGTTAGGTCTACGGCATGAATTAATATTTATTTTATTATTGTAAAACATAAGTTTGAGATAGTTAAATGTTTATTTTATAATATTTATTTCTGTTACATATCGCGGTCAAAACCGTTCTACATTCAACAGAACCAACTTTCAAACTGTATATTACAATATAGTTTACTTTTAACATTGCATTTCAGATATATAATAAACATATTTGATTATTGCTGTTGTTAGTTTAATTACTTACAGTAATTTAGGTCTACAGCTTGAATTAATATTTATTTTAACCAACAACCAACTTTCAAATTGTGTATTACACGGCAGCTTGCCATTTTACTTTTAATATTGCATTTCAATATAATAAGATATATAATAAACATATATCATTATTGCTGTTGTTATTTAAATTACGTACAGTAGTTTAGGTCTACAGCTTGAATTAATATTTATTTAATATTGTAAAACATAAGTTTGAGATAGTTAATTATTTATTTTATTAATATTTATTTCTGTTACATTTCTGTTATTTCTGTTGCGCCTTTTTAGAGTCGTGCTCCCTCAAATTTATTTTATATCATCTCAAACAAGTCTCATTTACATTATACTCTATCAATTCCTGCTGAGAACAACTTTTTCGACAACCAACAGCACTCTTTTTGTCGTGGGCTGTATGACAGTGGAATTTCTAGTATATATGATCGTATTTTAGGGAACATTGAATTTTATGCAGCATCCAGTTAGAACAAGCTTAAAAAACAATGATATGTATTAGGACCTATAGAAAAAACAAGCTCTGTTTACACTACAATTAGCTGATCACTGCAATCTAAATATCTGCTCGCTGATTGAACAAAATTCTTTCATAATGTTCTATTCAAAAATGGTAAAATAAGTTTAAGAGCTGTATTCAACCAATATCGTCATATGCAAATACATATAATTATACATACACCCATTTATATATACAACTAAAGTAGTTATATATGTAATTACTATTCTTATTTATTATATATATTTATTATCGGTACATTTATTCTTTTTTATTTCTTGTTCTTTATTTTGTAAAGAACAATAAATTAAAAGGACTCAAAACGCTTTGTGCTGAGTGAATTATAATATAATGTATAATGTGGAAAGAATATGCATGTAACTGCTAGTAAGAACAAGGGATCTGTTTTGCTTAGACATATGTCTGCTCTCATTAGGCGGTAACTTAAGAAAACTAAATTTTTTAATTTTAAATTTTATATATATATATATATATATATATACATATATATATATTTAAGTACAAAGATGGAAAAAGTTTTTAGCAACAGTTTTCCAAACTTTTTAGCAAACTTTTTCCATCTTTGTACTTATACAGGCTCGGTGGACCACTTTGAGCACTATATCAGTGAAGTCTCAACCATTATCTGTATATATATATTTATATATGTATATATATATATATATATATATACATACATGTATATTATATACATATATACATATATATGTATATATCAATAAATATTTATATATATTATATATTTACATTATCAAATATGTGTGTATATATAGGTATATATATATATGTACATATACATGTACATATGCCAAAGACGTAATAGTGTATATATTATATACACCATTACATCTTTGGCCCTAGATTAGCCATGCATTCATTTTCGCTTCTACACTTACATTTTCATAAGTCGAGTACTAAGTAGATAGGGGTGCAAAAGTTGACACTCATGCAAGTGGTTGTTGTGATTGCTTCTAGATCTGAAAGAAACTAGCCAAATGTCTATTAGCCAAAAAGGCATTTCTGTCTTTGTTGTGGCTGTTGGATGCATAGTGCTGGCTGGTATTCTGATGAAGTAAGTTAAAATTTAAATTTCTACATCTGCGGAGCTTTTACTGATTCGGAGGTACAACATAAATGTTGAATTCAACTTAGAAATGAGTTTAGTTTACTAAACACCTGTTTAGAGCTAAGTTGTAGTTTGTATTTTCTAAACTAAACTTTAATTTTGCCCTTGTCTAAATTTTAATGACTGTCTAAAATTTTATCACTAATTTTAGACAGTCACCAAACTTTAGAAAAGGGCTAAACTAAATCTTAGTTTGGAAAATATACCTTGAGTATAACTTATAATGGATAACTCTGAACTGAGGAAGAAGAGAGAGAGAGAGAGAGAGAGAGAGAGAGAGAGAGAGAGAGAGAGAGAGAGAGAGAGAGAGAGAGAGAGAAGAAAGGAGAGGGAGGGAGAGGGAAAGAGAAGAAAGGAGAGGGAGAGAGAAGAAAGGAGAGGGAGAGAGAATTTAGGAGAGGGAGGAAGAAGATAGGAGAGGGAGAGCAAAGAAAGGAGAGAGAGAGAGAGAGAGAGAGAGAGAGAGAGAGAGGGAGGGAGGGAAGGAGAGGGAGAGAGAAGAAAGAAGAGGAAGGAAGGGAGAGGGAGAGAGAAGAAAAGAGAAGAAGGGAGAAGAAAAGAGAGGGAGGGAGGGAAAGAGAGAGAGGGAGAGAGAAGAAAGGAGAGAGAGAAAGAGGGAGAGAGAAGAAAGGAGAGGGAGAGAGAGGAAGAGAGAAGAAAGGAGAGGGAGAGAAAAGAAAGGAGAGGCAGGGAGGGAGAGAGAGAGGAAAAGAAAAGAAAGGAGAGAGAGAGGGAGAGAGAGAGGGAGAGAGAAGAAAGGAGAGAGAGGGAGAGAGAAGAAAGGAGAGAGAAAGGGAGGGAGGGAGGGAGAGAGAAGAAAGGAGAGGGAGAGAGGGGGAGAGAGTCATCGGAGTGTAGGGTGCAAATAAACCAACCGACATCAAATATGGCTTTTTTACATACAATCAACAATCAACTCAAGTTAGTCTCAGAGAAGCGACTTATTGAGTTAAGATCCCAAAGTGACAATTTAAACTTTTAGGTCTCTGATAGGAGACCTGGGTGTGAGTATATTTTGACATCTAGTTATGTTAATATGGCTGAGGAAACAATCTTTTATGTAAGCATAATTATATTTAGGACACACGGAATGACTGACCTGAGGTATTTGGTATCTAGTAATGGTACAGATATGAAGGAAAAGTCACAGCGTGCAGGTTGGTTAAGATGTTTTGCTTATCAATATTGCGGTTGTGTTTACATAAATAATACTTTACTGAAAATAATGTCATTTCAAGTGTTCTTTTTTCATACATTGCTAAATAAAAACCACAGATCAAAAAAGAAAAGAGGAGTAACCATTAGCCACTAAAATAAAATAATTGGTTGGACATGTTTAGTCAAAAGACACTTAAGTTAAAATGAATTTAAACCTGTAACTTTTCTGTAAAAAGAAATAAGGTGCTTTGAAAATCTTAAAATCTTTAATCGACGTAAAACAAACATTTAGCATAAGTAAAGTAAAATAATTAAGATATTTTGAAAGGTCATTCGTTGGAATAAGATATGCTAGAATATGATTTAAATTTACAATTAATCAGAATATTTCTGTGTGACAAGAATGAATCATTAGTGTTTTTGACTACAACTGGAGCTGGATTGCCTGAACAACGAAAACAAGCAGTCATACAAGGGTGAACAGTTTACCAGATTCACAGCTATGATTTTTCTTTTTAGTATGGCTTGGTTTGCCTTCAAACTAAAGGTACGTTCACACCAAAATGATGTGTCACAGTTGTTTCTGATAAAAGAGTTTCAATTGATAAGATTTTCTGTCTATTTAGTCTTTATAAGACATTTTTGTAAAGACTATGTTAAACTGCAGTCAACTCCGACTACCAAATAAGTCATCGTTTTGTCAATGAAATGCATTATTGATATCGACTTATTTTTGACCGCTTTTGGTCAGCTTAAATCTCAAAAAAAGGCAATGCATCGCTACATGCCATGTACATGGATGCGTAATAATTATAGTTATTCAAAGTTATAATCATATTATTATTAATTTTAAATCGGCTTGTTGCAAACTCACCTAATGCTATTAAGGCTATTTTTAACTGTTGTTTTTGGAGAACACAACAACCACCATTGTATTTCTCGTGCTATTGCAAGATGTAATTGCTCAAATCTATGTTGTACTACATCTATTATGACCGTCAAATTCAGACAAACATAGTATGCAGCAGTTCACCGATTTTGTGTTGGCGATTGGAACAACGCCCTTTATACAATCTTTTTTTGTTTAAACCAAACTGACTTGGTCGGTGTTGAAGCAGCTTTGATAGATTGTAATGGTGTAAACAAACCTTAAGTAGCATTGTTCGTATTGTAGTTTTTACTGCTTTTCATAGCTATTAAACTCTGGTTTCAACAAAATTTCAAGGTATAAAATGCATCATAAACATGTAGATCACACGCTTCATTTGTAGTTTTGTGAATGCATCTGGTCTATGTAGTCTGACTCTACTTCATGGTGAGCTGGCAACTTTTTACTCTTCACTTCTGATGTTGCTTGCTAGCGTTTTTGGTATCCATTCAAGTGGAACATGATATGCTGGCATGTACGCTAGCATATACATATACATATTTATTTTGAAAGTTGTCTACATTCCTTATTAATGTGCTTTTGGGGAAAGCATAACTGGCAATTTCCTAGTTCCGCACAGACTGGAGCATAAACAATGAACAATATACCTATGATTGCAAATGAATATTTAACCAAATGACTACCAGAAACTAAACTGTCTCACATGAGTCATTTCAACAGCCCTTCTGATAGTTGCTATTTATCACTATGCTTCTATGACGCGTATGATTCATAAATTTGAGCCAATCCGCAAGTTGACCTCATCATGGAAACAGAATAAAACTGCAAGCAAAGCGAGTTTTCCAATTCATAAAATTTTATCAAATCCATCATGCTTGTAAACAATGAAAACACTACTCGCAAATGATGCGTATTAAAAAACCGTGCCAGCTATTCAACTTTAAACACTTTCAATACTTCTGTCATACTTTTCAATTGAGCTTCATGTGTTTGTGTTGCTAACACGTGCATCGCTAACGGTGTTGCTAATTATTACTTTATACCGTACGACCCCTTAACCTTTTTAAACAAGGCGCCAGAGTCAATCTGGATCATGTGAATGTCTATAGAAACACTTGATTCACAGGGTAACACAACTTCCACACAACTTCAAATCTGACGCAGAAACATACAGAATGTAGAGCTATGCATTTCCATGGCATAATTCAAAGGTAAATTTTTTGTGAACAGTTTACTGCCCTGTTGGAGTTGTAAAATGTGTCAGATTTTGGGCAATTAATTTTGTCTCCAAAACTGAATTGCCTGGCACAACTCGTTATGTGTATAATAAGGAGTTGATTAAACTTGCAACTCGTTCTGTGTTGCAAGTTAAAGCAATTTGCAACACAGATCGATTAACAACATATTGGTATTGCTTTTGTCAGTTGAATGGTGTAGCTAACAATTGAAACATTCTAAATTGAAACTTGATGAACAATAATTTGATTAGTCGTTTCTGAGAATAAAACGCTTGCATAATAAAACTCCCCCATGCAAATAGATATCTCGTACGCCTGTGTTGTCTCACCATTTTGTCACGAGTGCATCTTTAGGCTCCGTGTAGACAATTCCATGCAGCTTAATTCCGGAATGTTGATTATAATAAAAATATTTACATTGCAGTTAATCCCGTAGATAAGCTAAAAGAGAGCAAACCAGTTCTGAGGTTTGTGATGACCAAGGTAGAAAAAACAGGTTCTTCTACAATACGTGCCATTCTCGCTCGGTTTATTATAAACAACAGGTTGAATGTCCTAACATCCTGCAAAGGTTACCTTATTAATTGGACCAACAAGAAAAGTGAGTTCTGTTATGTACACTTGTGACTTACCATACAATTGAGCATAACGCTAGCTTAGTTTACATTGAGCCCTTGCAGGAAACAAAGCATAGGCCTTTTGCAAACTGGGTCACAATGGAGAGCAGTAATCATCTTTGAACAATTCATGACTAGTACCCTGTGGTAGTCTTGTGTGCTGTGAGAGATATTGAAGTGTCTTTATGAAGCAAAGAGATTAAATATGGCCACAAATATTCTGATGTTGTTGGAAAGCAAATGGGGTAGCCCAGGTGTTAGAGAGTCGGCTATAAAGCCAAGGGTCAGAAGTTCAAACCTAGCATAAGGAATCTTTTCCTAACCGCTAGTCATTTCTACTGACGAATGAACAGACAGACGTAGCTTTTATTATAGTAAAGATTAGGTGATGTATTTTCAAACATATTAATAATAATAATTTTCTACATGATAAACTCAAAGACTGAAGTTACAATATAAGTATTCAACAATTACATGGCAAAAAGCATAGTTGTGGCAACAGACATCAGAATAATGTTCATGTAGCAGGAGAAACACAAAAACATCAATAATAAACAGAAATGGGAACTTCTCGAATTCTACTTCACTGATTCAGTTCTGTTCATTTTACTTCTACAAAATAAAGTCCACATCAAGGGGATTGAAGAGATTTCTATTTATGCCTCCTTTGAAAAAAGTTGACATTAAGGTACCTTGAAAAAGAGCTGCCAATTTGTGTCCAATTAAAGTTGAAAAAATATAGTTTATATTTCCAAGCATCTGGTATATTTTTATTTGCTGATGCAATGTTAAGTAATGCAAATAATCCCTATTAAAAAATCTGCTATCAAATATACCAACTAAAAATTCATGAAATCTTTATTACACTATTTATTGTATTATTGTTGATTTCGAAATATTTTTTTATTCTGAATGTTCAATTTGGCATTAATTTGACTAGTCTTGCGATTTGTTGTATTTTTTGTGAATCTACTTAACAGACACCAAGTGTGATGCTCATGATGCACAAATGGAGTTATCCTCTCCTATAGATTGAAAAATTCTCAAAATGAGTTTTCCGATAGCATCATCCAAGCATTTCTAATCGGCAATTACATTTAGCTTTTTGATTTTGTTTTTTCAATTGGCAGACCTATAGCTGTTATACCATTTTAATTCTATTGATCTATAAGCTATCTAGTTCGTTGTGCCAATTTTAAAACTAAAACTGACTGATAATAAAAAAACATAAAAAAGGTCTTTCGTGGAGTTCACTTGCCTCACTGATATTTGAGTTGATGTTTCATATGTGTTTCTGTTTTATTAAATTTTGTTGCTGGGTGTACAGAAAAAGTATGTCCTACTCAGTGGATTGTGTGGCAGTAGGCACCCACTTTTAATCTACTCAGGGAAAGTGCAAACTTTGAATACACAAAAAATATAATTCCCAAGAATAAAAGTTCATAAGACAAACGTTATTCAATCACTCTGTAATTATTGATAAAGTATAGATGAGAGCTAAGACTAAAAAACATCTGCATGAGAACACAACTACTAACAGCACAGGAGTATTAAAGCTTACTTTACATGTTTTACTGTGTGAAAGTCAAATAACGCAGCAGAAATAGTATTTAGTTAAGCAATGATCATATAACTTTAAAACAATGCTGTTTCAAGGTAATCAAGCGTCTTGTAGATATCCTATGTTTTCTTCTCCGCTGTAACAATGATCTCCCTATGCAAAATTTCACTTTATTAAAATGAGTGCATCTCATGAAGAACTGAGGCTATTTTTTAAGGACCGCTTGATAGATTTTGAATCTATTTAAAGAGAAATGTATCAGAATGTATCATTATTTTGCTACTAGTTGCAATTGCTTTTGATGATTACGATTATCTGACTGCCAAAATGTTTCACAATTAAAATCGACAAAACAAATTGGACTAACAACTGCAAATAATTGAATGATAACCCACTTTTGTTGATGTCAGTAGAATGCTTAGTAAGTATTTGATAGCATCGTTTAGACCTTATTTAAAAACAGCTATATTTATCTCAGGCTGGACAATTGGACCAAAAAAGGAAGAAAAAGCGGATGCACTGGTAAACCATGCTTTTTACAACAAGAGCATTTTGCAGAAGCTCATGAAGCCTGGTTACAAACACATAGCACTCGTCAGGGAACCAATTTCCTGGTTTAAATCAGCTGTCAGATTTTTTACGAATCCTAATCCCAGCGAGTTTAGAAAACAACTTCATTACACCAAACCTGGGCCTCTGGTAAGACTTTCTCTATTTTGAAAAACTAGTTATCATTGTGCTAAAACTACCTTTTTTCTGTAAAGACCATCTCTTGTGTTAGGTTGCCTATATTTTTAACAAAGCTACCGCATTTTTTAGTCAAAATGTTTTGTTTTTAGAATTTTATTTGTTAGCAGCCCCATTATCACAAGGACTATTTTTTCAAAATTTAGTTATCAGATTTTGTAGCATTCTTTGATGTCACAAACGCACAAAACTACAAGTTCTGAAAAAACTGTGGTTAAAAGAAAAAGGCTGAAATACAATTTTAACCAAATTTAAATTTTTTACATTGTTTCTAGTCTAAACTGTATAATTTTTACCTACCAACCAAAAACTGAATTATTTTTCAGAAACCTGAGGAAGTAGCTACTAATGATAGTTTGCTCTTTGCAACTCGGCCAGCCCAAGGACTTCCTAATGCATTTTTTCATCTTGGTCAGCTACAGTGGTATGGCTTCAACTATGCTGACAGGAATAACCTCGCAGCTATAGCTAACTTTATTGCATCCCTCATTAAACAGTAAGTTAGCCTAAACTATATAAAAGCCGTTTCTGGAGACCTCTGTATCACAATGTGTGTAAGTTAACTGACAGCATTTTGAAATTACATTTTTACTATAATAAGAGCAGCATTCGTCTGTCTTTCGGGATTAAAGATTAAACCCAGATATTCAGATTCAAAGACAAGCGAACTACCATTGGCACTGCTCAATCACCTTTCCTCCTTTGAATATATGAATAATTGTGCACAGACTTGTTACACTTGGCCATCTGTCATGGTACACAGTACTGTTGGCATATTAGTTACTTATAACTATATATAATCATAATATTTTAGCAATCATTTTGATGTTAGTAGAACAAAAAGCATTATTTGACAGAACAACACTCACAAGGCAATCTCTTGCCTCTAACATCATTATACGGTTTTTTTTTGTTTTCTCTTTTCAATTGTCTTGTATCTCCAATTAAATTTTCCCATATAACATAACTAAATACAAATTGATTCATTCAACTCTCTGAAAACCGCCGAAACATAGGATACTATACGAGGAATAAACTTGTTTTTATTTGTTTCAATTTATCACTGATGCTTAAAAATTAACAATTACCTATTCAGTGGTTATGATCTGCAATAAAATGTAACATTATTATGTACAATACTGTATGGAGCTCTTACCTTAGAGACAGACAGTAGCGTCTAATGATGGTGTGAGATAGACCTAATGGCACAGGTTTCAGCACAAACTATTGTGGTGCTACAGAACATAAACTTTATAATTAACTTAAATAAATTTATTTTACTAAACTCAAACATTAAAATAATATTTAATTTTACAATAGGTTTTAATTTTGTACAAAAGTTTAATAACGTTTGTCAGAAAATATCGGTATTTTTTTGTAATTTGCAATTATTTTTGATGTTTGAGGTGATTTGATTGCCAGAATGTTTCAAGATTAAAATTGATAAAAAATGGATCGCAATTAAAACGCTTGAATTAATCAAAGTGCTATTGTAACACGTCTCATGGCAAAAGGTTGACAAAATAGAGATACGAAACACTGCAACTTGAACGTAGTAGCGGATATCAACCAACGCGACAATAACAACTCGAGACGTCCTTTCACGCATATATCTTCTTTCGAGCGTTTTATTCCTGATGAGACAACTCCTTTCTTGGTAATGATCATTACACTGTAATTAACATACTGAAAGTAAAATATATAATTGCACCTGCTGAAAGATTTAAACAACATATGAAATAAAAAAGTTTCTCTATGACTCTTTCATGCTAATCAACATGAAAATAAGTTTAAATATTCATAAAAGGATTCATAAACATGGAGTAACATATTTACAAAACAGCAGTACTAGGTACAGCGTTTTAGTTTTTGTACTAATGGAACAGTGAAAAACTGCAGTTGAAATTTTCAAAATACCTGGAATATTAAGTATCTATTATATTTTTTATCCTCATATTATCAAATCACTCGAAGCCTTGCAACAACAAACTAACCTTAAAAATCACACATAAGCTATGGAAATGCTGACAATAATCTGATAGCAAACTATAAAAAAGAAAAACTCAACATTGCAAAACACTTGACATAGCAGAGAAACTTGTCGAAGGGCCATAAACTTGGAGTTATTTGGCAGCTCAACCTTTACCAGTATTTTATACTATGAGAGCTGTGTCTATTCATCTGTAGCAAGGTTAGAAGTGATAGCAAGGTCTGCAGTGGGAGAAGGTTGTAGCAGGATAAATAACTGCTCTGTACTGGTCTCAAACTCTTGACAATCGGATTAGCAGTCTGACACTTTACAACCATTGTAAAGTGTCAGACTTCTCTCATTTGATAAGGAATTTTGGGCCTTTATTTATTTTTAACCAGTTCACAAAACTCCTCATAGATGAGGATTCAAAAAACCTTGACCCCTTAAGGCATGGGCGTTCAGCACTGCTGCATTGACATACGCTTTTAGGTTGATCGAAAACACGCGGAGTATATGAGTGTTTGTTGAGAGAGCATTTGAATAGCTTATTTTGTTAACAATGAGCACAGTTACCAAATATTGTAGATACGATGGGCTTTTATTTAATAAATTCTTTTTAGCAGCTGAAATAATACTAAATGATTATTAAAACCGTTTCAAACACCGAACTTCATTGGGAGATGTGTGGCCAGCCATAACTATACTTAACTGCTAGCCACAATTTTTCTCATTTGTAAGAGCGAGTGACATTCAGCCAACCCGGAATATGCCTTTTAAACTTTCTAACAAAATGTTACAATAAGAAAAAGAAAAACCACTCATATAATAAGCAAGAAAAATGTAGGAAAGCAGAAGTGTAAATAATGCACAAATAATCTTAGTCATCTTACATCAGCTAATGTTTCTAACTGACAAATAGTTCTCATCTAACATCGTAAACAAACATTAGCATACTTGCTTCACATGCGTATCTACTGACCACTAAACAATTTTTGCTTTGTTACCATGCAAATATCCTAAATATCAACACTTACTATGCTCAAATATCATTTTTGATAATTTAACTAGTTGTGCTTTCCTTTTGTTCCCAGAGCAGATGTTATAATGCTCTATGACCAGCTAGATGCTTCACTGGTTCTGCTGAAGAGAAAGTTCCACTGGGCTTACCTTGATATTTTCTACAAGTCCTATGGGTTAAATCCAAATTCAAAAGGGGAGCTATCAAAAAAATCAATAGAAAGGATACTTTCTAAAGAAGTGAACCTAGGAGATAAACTTTTTTATGACAGCATGAACCGAACATGGTGGAACTATCCAGAGCTCAAAGAACAGCACTTCTGGGAAGAGGTGAGCATTTATTAAGAGTTATTTACTCCCGTAATATTTTATGATTGAACTTGAACAACTAAATGGGGTGACCAGTAATGCTAACTGATCGGAACTCAGGTAGTGTAATACATAGTTTCTTGCTTATATGGTTATGAAAGGATTGTGCAATGGCAACGGACATTAACGCGATTGTGAGAATTTAATAGTTGGTACATATTGTACATTAACATCCAGATGTCACTACAAAAAAGTTGCGTACATCAATACATATTATTTACAGTATCAAAATATAAGTAACAAATATATTCACAACAGCGAGTTCTTCATATATAAACTAGTTGTGCTACCTGGCATTGCCCGGGTAATCAAACAGACTTTAGTCAGAAGACTGAATTGTATCTAATATATAACAAAATTTGCCATTCTAACTTTCAACCTAAATTTCATGAAAAAAGTGTTAGTTGAAATAATATAATAAAAAATAAAAACAACTGTGAAGGTTTTCACATTTTGTCAAACACTTTTAAGGTCATATTTCCTTATATCATGATGAAAGTGTTTCATGAAGGTCAAATAAATTTAAAAAAAATTAAACGATTAAAGAAAGGTTTAAATGTAAATGTGAATTAATTAGCTTGAAATAGCTAAATTGAGTCGGTTTTGCTATGATTACAATAAAAGATGATTCGGCTTTTCGGTGATGATACATTTTTTTTCAAATGAAGTAACTGCCAATATAGTAGTACATGTAAATATATATTTTGTTTAGGTCAATATATCAACAATAAGCCATAATGGTAGCAATAGGTCATGATTTCAGCGGTAGGTCATAACATTAAAGAGGGGGTATAATGTCAGAAATCGGACATTATGGAAGCGATAGGTTATAATGTCAGAAATAGGCCATGACTTCAGCTATAGGTGGCAATGTCAGCAATAGGTCGTAGTTTCAGCGATAGGCCATAATGTCAGCAATTGGTCATAATGTCAGCAATTGGTCATAATGTCAGCGATAGGTCATAATGTCAGCGATAGGTCATAATGTCAGCAAAAGGTCATAATTTCAGTGATAGGCCAAAACTTCAGCGATAAGTTACAATGTCAGCAATAAGTCGTATTATCCGCATTGAGTCATAATGTCAGAAATAGGGCACAATGTCAGTGATAGGTAATAATGACAGCAATACGTCATAATGGCAGCAATAAACCATACTGTCATCGATAGATCATCATGCTACCGGCAAGTGACGGTGTAACTGACAGGTCAAATCACTTCTCACTGCTCAAAGTACTGCTCAAAAGTCAAAATAATGCTTAAATTCATAATGTGGCTGTAAAAAGCTTACTTGGTCTGACACTTTCTATTTCATCCATTCTGTTTTTGCAGGTAAAACATTTTAAGGATTTGAACCGAGAAGTTAATTCTTACTGTTCAAGAATACATGAACTAGATGATGGAGTCTTTGTCATACCTGCGAGTGAATGGCATGAAGCCTTTTATGTCCCTCCTCAGCTATGTTCTTACCTCCGCTTACCGAGCATAAATCAAAACATGATCAACCGGATCAATGCCTACGCTGATGAAAAATGCATCTTCTAGTTCAATTATAGCACATAAAAGTATTTGTGGACTTTTAGCTATTTTAGTTCTGTTTTAATTGCACTTTTCTTCTACCACCCTAATTTTTTTTTGCCAATCACACATCAGAAAATTAAATATAAAATCAATGAAAGGCGCATAACCATTACTTTCATTACTCAAATCGGGCATCTTTCTTAAAGACCCTGTTTGTTTTTTAATATCAGTTTAAAACAGTTACCAAATTTATTTTAGTAAAATGCAAAATTGTTTGCTCATGCATTCTGAATTTTTGAATGAAAATTGGCATCAAACATTTTTTTACTTCCCTGACTCAGATCTAGGACAGACAGTCGCAACTACAGTTGAAGATATGCAATTAAGACAAAAAATAGTTGACTGATAAATCGATAAGATTATGTTCAAATAGTTACGGCTAGAACGAAACACCAACGTTAAGAAATATATTTATATATAAGAGAAGTTGTTCTAAAATCTCAAAACTCATTGACACCAACATCCCTGCATAAAAGTTTTTGTTGCTGAGACATTTGTTAGTTTAATCTAGTAATAAAAGTTCAACACAAGCAAGACGTTTCTAAAAATATACATACATGTATATATCATGTGCATATCTCAATAGATAGGCTTCTGTTAAAAAGACCTGAAAGTGAATCTGATTAGAATATAACTAAAACGATAAGAATGATGATTAAGTTAACAATACTGTTTAAATTAAAATTTAACAAAACTTTATTGTCTTGCAAATATATAGTTTCTTGTATCCGTTCAAGTAACGTTTAATTTATCGATGCCATTGTCGATTTTGTCACGAAGGAAAATTTCCTTCATGTCTTAAGTTGAGAAAAAGCTTGGCTTCAGCCACATCCACCTCTATTGGCTGTGAACATTTGTTGCTAAAGTTAGACAGCTAAATTATATCTTTATTTGACATAATGTAACTTTTTCTTCAATTTTGTTTAGTTACTAGCTGTACTATTTTTTATTACCCCGCACTGCCCGGGTAATTAAAAATAAAATATTAACACTTTCTCTAGACTTTCATCATGCAGTGTTAGATGATACCCAAGTAAATATTATTTAGAAAACCTGATTATTTCCATAATTCACAGATGACAGAAAGATATTTCACATTTTCAGGTCAGGAATGCATCCACTTGATATCAGTTATTATAATGAGATTAATTCAATTGGCATTCAAGTTAATCACCGTAAGAGATTGATCATAGTATGAAATAAACTCACATCTTGAGGTTCAACTGTATTGTTTACAGAAATAAATACTGACACTCACACTTTGCATGTGATAAGGATAAAATAACATTATCGTTGGATAAATCTTGTACCACTATTTTCATCAAGCAAAGATTCCTGAATATACTGAAAGACACAAGAGGAGTTGTTTCCTCACA
Source organism: Watersipora subatra (assembly GCF_963576615.1). NCBI lineage: Eukaryota > Metazoa > Bryozoa > Gymnolaemata > Cheilostomatida > Watersiporidae > Watersipora > Watersipora subatra. The sequence goes on from NC_088713.1 coordinate 48,931,761, forward strand.
TTGTCGGACTGACCACTCCAAGTTTAATGTGGTTATGTTTAATAAATCACATACATGCACTCTCAGAATAGAATGTTGATCCGTTTCGGAGTTGACATGGTATAGAGAGATGTTCATATGTAGGGGATATAGAGACCACTGTAATTACACCAGGCAAACATCTCCTGGTAACAACTGTCAAAATTTATCCAAAACAAAGTATCTTTAGTAACTATAGATACCTACAATAACTGTATGGTATTTACTGTATTTTAATGGTCATGATCTGCAATAAAGTGCAATATTATAATGTGTGTACCAATTGCAGTTCATACAGTAAAAAGTACTTACCTTTAAGACGTACGTATAACATAAACTTTCAGTTCACTTCAAGTAAGTTTAGCTTACTAAAATCACACTTGAAACTAAACTTTAGTACATTTTTAAACGCTTTACTGAATTTCAAATTTTTATCACCAAAAATTTATTCTTTATCATTTCCTATCTTCATTTTTACTATGACATTCAGATTGTCTGGGTTAAACCCTTTCAACCAAATTCAACGAGAAATGCCGAGACGGCCTCTCCCACACTTGACCATTCAATTGCCATCAACAGAAAATTAAATTTTATTTACTATACAGGTCGCACATATCTTTGGAAAAACATGACTTGAGCTTGTACATGTAGCAAGTAGACCAGAGGCAAAAACATATCAATGATAATTATGTTTCTCTAGCCTATGCTTAAAATGAATTTAAAACATAATGAAATGGAATCTTTTGGCATGCTAGAAGTAGTTGTCTAAATCTGTTCTTTTTTACTGGTTTTAGGAGAAAATTTTACAACTTTTGAGTCCTGAAAAGCAGAAATTGTCAGGAAAACACAGCTTTCTCACTAGTGCGGAATGTACTATAAGAAACAAGTTAACTTGTTGCAATGTAGAAAATAGCTTACTTGATTACTTATTGAGGATGATGCTTGCTGGTGCACTGTAAATGCGGGTGAAATGCGAAAAATTGCTAGTTCGCTAAAGCTTGTAAAAGAATCAAAGGAAGGTTGTACAGTAGTTTGTCTTGTATGAAATGTGCAAAAAAATCAATGTAACTATACATACAGAAGTTTGTAAGTATTTACATCCTAAAGGGTGGGGCTTTAACAAGTTCTAGAAAGTAATGTGGATGCGTCAACTATCTTGAGTAACTAAATATATATTAGTTACATATATACAAACATTTTTATTTATGTAGTTGAAAACATAGTATTTGAAAATAAAACATCAAAACAAAATAAAACGAATAAAAAATGAAATAAAATAAAGCACAAAATTAAATAAACACAATATAAAAAACACGCGACACAAAGAAGATAAATTAAGGATATACGTACATTATAGCTACATTGTACAGTATTGCTCTTATGTACCAGTCTATATCTATCAATTAAACACTCAAAATCTTTCTGCCGATGTAGGGTTTTTCTGTCCCTTCTACATTCTCACCACCACTAAATGGTTGCACCTTTTAAATGCTGATCCTGTGCATGACCTTCAACTTTTCCAATTTGTCAGTTGTGAGCTCCCCCTTGCGCTTGCTTTAACGAATTTCTTGTCTTTAATAATACTTGCCACTTTTGATTGGTTGCGACCATATTCCTCGGCAATATTAACAACATTTCAATATTAACAATATTTCCCATTGTTTATGACCTCCAACTTAACCATCATGGAAATAATGTTTTCTTTATCTTGTGATGTTTGTATTGGTCTAAGATTCCATAGCTAATGAGGTAAATAAAAACTTTTGTAGTTATATACATACGCTGAATAAAAGTTCATAGTAAAAAGGAGTATAACGCTAAACATGAATTTTTGAGCTCACTTGTTTACTTCTCACAAAATTTCCCTTATGAAATGCTGATCTGAGAGAAGTCGGTCATTGTCTCCCTTTCAAGCGTTGTGAAAATGTGTCCGGCAAACTGCATTTTGGCGTCTTTATTATTTCGACATAGGTAATAAGCGCATTGGCTACCAAATTTGAACTCAAACCAAAATTTTTTGACTTTGTATGGTAAGACAAAATTGGTGAGATGAGGTGAAAATCTCATATGTTCTACTTTGTATTATGAAAAAGTCGTATATCAGGGTAATCGTATCTTGAGGGTACACTGTACCTGCATTTACAGTATCCTGAGGGTACATTGTACCTGCATTTACAGTTAATGTATGAAAAAGGGTCCACAAGGTACAAATAAACTCTCTGTCTTTAGTTTGACTGCCCCGACATCCCAACAAATTTGCATGAGACTCTGTAGCAATAAGAAGACAACTAGCCTGTAAATATGTATTTACATGATTAACTGTTAAAAATCAGTTTTATTATAAAGAACTGACTAAAGTTATACTATACTACAAGTTCAGTGCAGAAGGACAATAACAATTTTTACTATAATAGGAGCCGTATCTGTCCATCCGAAGCTATGCTTAAAACTTTAAAAACAAATGCATCAAATGGGAATCTAATTGTAACTCAGATGTGTGCCTGTGAAAAGTAGCAATTAAAATCTTTACTATAATAGGAGCCCTGCCTGTCCACCCGAAGCCCCGCCTAAAAATTTAAAAGAATTAAATGCACAGAAATTTAACTCCGATACTTGGCTTTATGCATCAGCACTAATCACTATTGCTGTACGAGTTTGTAAAGAATAATTGTGAAACATAGTATCAGTCAAATAGAAGGAGTGTTTAATCAAACGGTCGCAATCTTTTTTCAACCTTTTTCTTATTGTGGCGCTCAAATAGGGGTGGCGTTCAAATAAAGGTGGCAATCAAACAAAGGTGGCGTTCAAATGTAGGTTTTATAGTAACTTAGCATTTTAGTGAATAAATACAGGAAGTTACAAGAGTTATGATTACCACAAACAGCTTTCTTACACAATGAATTAATCATAACGCTTATATGACTCAACAATCTTTTACTTAAGTCGACTCTAAACACGATCCAATGGTATGATGTAACAGTTCATCTTCTCACCACCAGATGGCGCTGACCTTTTTCTTGTTACAGAGTTTACGTAGGACTTTTTAACCTGATAACTTTTTAATTCTCAAACATTCACTTTTGGTAAGGTCCACAGTTAATACAGAAATTTTAATATTTGTTTGCACACCATATCATATGATAATAATGTATAGTAACAACCTGCTGTTAAAATCAACATGATGGGGAAGTTTACCTAGGACTAATATAGTACACCTGTAACTTAAGTATAGAATAGGCTCAGCGTATGAAATTTTAACTTATTAAAAGTAATTTTTGAAAAAGATATTAAGTTCAAGTATAACTTAGAACAACTATCAATTTTTGTAACAAAAAATTCAAAAAGTTAAAATGAAGCAATTTCCTGCAAACGTTTTTTTTTCATTTGTCATCAGACATGAAGATCTCTATTGGTAGAAAGCCAATAGATTATTAAGGAATAACTGTAGTAATACTACAAGTGCCGTGCAGCAATAGATTATTAAGGAATAACTGTAGTAATACTACAAGTACCATGCAGCAGAACAATAATAATAACAATCCATCATAACTACAATAAAATAAAAACTATTACTGCAACACTTGAACAATATTTAGGCTTATGATTTTCATTAACCAGGAAGATCCCTAATGTCCAAATCTCACCAGGATTGAATGATAATGAATATAAATTGGCTTTGGAAATGTTCTGAACAGAGTTGTGGCCAGATGCAGTCACCTGAAGATATTGAATGGTCGGAAGCTGGAGAGTGCGTGAGCCAAAAGCTGATGAAATTATTTCATCAAGAAAGAGCATTGAGGTAAGAGAGCTGATCAATGACTCTGGTCTGGTGTTTTTTTCTACAAGCTGATGCAAAGATATCTTTCGTTTTTTTGTGTGACTTCATTCTATCGTTGTCTGCCATCTTTATAGACAACTTTTATTGTTAAAATACAAAGCTTCTGCCATTAATTATTGCAAACAATGCTTTTGTTTGCAAAATTTGTATTTTTGTATCAAAACAACACTGAAAAATACTATTAATCAAGAGAATAGCAATTGTTTTTTACAAATATAGCGGCTTTTTCGTGGACGAGTGCATGTGCAAACGGGATGATGACGTCAAAAAGATGACTAGACGCACTGCTTAATCAATAATACCAATGATATACAGCCTTCCAAAGATAGCCGACGGCGCTCATATGGGCAGGGTTTCATGATGGAGCTCTGTTGGGATTAACCCAAACACGGCACCCGAACAAACAAATATGCTGATTAAACACCTTGGAAACATACAAATATTATAAACTATAATTGTTCTTTCACTTATCTTTTGAATTCATTTTGTTGTCAAATAAATATAGTATCCCAACATTGTCACCGTTATGATCAGTCAGTTGCCATTTGCAAGCATTCGTGATATTAATAGTCACAATCGTAAAATAGCTCAAATTCGACTTTGCATTTAGATTTTGAGTATGAAAACTACACTGCACAGCTTTGTCTCCTGTCCCATTTTATTGGCCAGGTAAAACAATGTAACAGCGATGAAAGACTTATATTAGGAGTGGCAAAATATTATTAAAAAGCTAGAAAAAAATGCCGTTGTTCGGGTAATTATATTCAACTTTAGGCATTTACTACGACCTTTACCAATTTTAAAATTACTAAAAGTAGGTAATTTGAAATGTTTTATTTTGCATGGATCCATTATTTTGGTTAGGTATCACCCCTACATTGTAGAAATTCAAGGTTTGCTATTGTGAACTGTGGGGCCTACTGACTGAATGAGCTGATGAAACGATAACATCCAGTTGTGTTTTCCAAAACCTAACAAGGCAATATGACCGCCCCGCGAGAGTTGTGTTTGCTTTGAAACCCAGGCTAGCACAATCCTGACAGAGCTCCATCATTAAACAATCAATCATCCTGCTCTTATGATAGCCATCGGCTATCCTTGGGAGACTGTATATCATTGATAACACTAACTCTTTGGATTTGGACCAATATTGATAAATGACTGCTTAACCAATGTGTTGTTGACTAATGTAATCAAAACCCTATAAAATACCTTTCTATATATATGAGAATCTAAGATTATTCTCTGAGAATAGAAATCCCTAAGGTGTGCAGAGAGGGTTTTCCCAATACCTTATGTTTACTTAAGTGCAATAAAAATATATAATAAGTCGGACTCTAGACTAAAATTTTAAAAGTATAAAAGTAATTTCTAGTGACTTTAAGTGTAGTCACCCCCTTTATTCTCTGAAAGTGAACTCATTCACTTAATCTGCTGAAATGTCTGCCTGCCATGATGAAGCTGTATGGAAAGAGTCAAGTACATGAGTGAATATGCGTTCTTATATATGGGTTGAGAATTAGCCTTGGTGCCCAAGAGTGGAACTACATGTTTCAACTCTTCAATTTGGATTTTTGTAGTTTTTGGGGCTCTTGGCTAGTTCTGTTGTATTTCCGTCAGCAAGGGTTTCAAAACTTTTAATATTCAGTTTTTAACCCAAGTACCGACTAGGAAATTTTGTCAAATGACTGTCTATTTCAGGGATAATTGAGGCATTTGGCTAATCCAAATAATTCAAATTGTTGTCAATTAAACTTTGAAAATGCATACATTTTCTGAAAGCTAACAAGGTGAATAACCCAACTAGACCATAATTTAGGTTGTAAACATTTATTATATACATTATTTTTTGACAATACATCATAGTGAGATGTTTTCTTAAAATTCTTCTTGTGTTCCAGGAGTTGTAGGCAAACATAGTCCTCTTCTGTTGAAGGTCTTTTTTACAGAATCATATGAGAATAAGTGTGAAAAATATCTGCACAAAATTTCTAAGGATTATCTTCATTATTTAATTGCAGTTTTATTTTAAACTGATGAAGGTGAAAATATGGAGAAATAATAAACTAGCAATATTCAAGTATGCATACTGAACTAGATGCACGCAAGCAGAGAGTTACAGTAAACTGATATTACTATTAATTAATACAATATTTATATATGTAGTACTAATTAAAGTAATTAGAGTTTACGATTGAAGTTTTCATAGCAGCCTAAATGGCAGCCCATTTTGCAAACCCAAATGGTAGCCCACACAACGCAATCACGCTCTCGTTTTCCGGGAACCTGAGTTAGCTCATGGCCATCAACAGTTTCCTGTTTTTCTTTGTAATCAACTACAGACCCACTAACTGCTAATTCGAACACAAAGTCAGTGATGTTCATCTTATTGTCAGGGTTTTTCAGCTTGAAAAGTTCGTGGCAGTTATGAAGCGTTATGTCTATCAGGTTCCGGGCAACTTTCACCCAATATTTGTATGTTGCACGCTCGGCCGCTATATGATAAACTTTCTTATCGCTCAGGTCAACCCCACCCATACCTTTATTGTAAAGCATGTCAGTATTTTTCCGAGCACGAGCCCTGTGAGAAGTATGATGGGTGACGGGTTGGGTGCTAGTAGAAAGCAGCAACACAGGCTTTCGCTGGGATAGCTTATCACAATAAGCACAAGCTAAGATAATGCCAGAGCCACACTTCATATACTTTGGGACTTGGCATTGTAGGCAGGCATTACCTAATGATTTTGGGTAGCCTCCAGAGTTTAGTTGAACAGTTAAACAGCATAGTACCTTAGGCAAACAGATCTTCAGCTAGTGAAGGCTTTGTGCAATAATTATCGGTTACCAGATGATAGCCTTTATTATACATGTTACAACTAGACATTAGGTGTTTAAAAACTGTGATCGCTTGCCCCTCTTCAGATTGAATGTCGATGTTTTGGCGGAATAAAGCTCTATGTGCATCACATAGCCTGTCTTACTATCGCACAGCTGGAATTTATTTTTGGCCAAACTGGAGTGGCGTTTATTTGACAAATATTGGATATAAATGTTTCTGTTGCGCATGCCTACTATGCTCTCATCAATAGAAACAAGCTGATAGGGACGGAAATATCGCTTGAAGCAGCCAATTACAGTAGTTGGTCGAGAAGATTTCGCACCTTTTAGCCGAGATCAAAGCCTTGCTCTCCTCGTTAAGGTTGCTGTTCATTGTTGCATAGATGAAAGAATCTACTAATTAGGAAAAACCGGCCATAGCTTGCTGTTTCCCTGCAAGACATGCTATGAGCCTATAGAACCATGATGTGTATGTTTGCATGCAGCTAGAGATGAAACTTGAATTTCTAATTCAACGATGACACTAAACTGCGTGCAAAGTTAACTTTCAAAACTCGAAATATTACATGCACATGCTAAAGGGACTAAATCCATGTTTACACGAGCACCAAAGAAATTTCTTTACCTACACCAACAATGGTTTTAGTTTTATTGAAAACTATCGATGTGTCTAACGTCAATACAGATTACACACTGTTTTTCTAAATTTTACAGGTTTATTGACTTGCAATTTTGTGTCAAGTTTCACTCAGCTTTTATACACCAAATTGATCATCCACTTGAAAAGAACAGCGCTGTGCAGATATACATGTAAATAAGATAACTGTATGTAGTCTCCTGGTCACATTCAGTTTACAGTATGACATGTGTTGTAAATATTTACTTTTATAAATATCCGCGTAATTTCGTAGCTCAACTAAAATACAAATGTAAATTTGATGTGAGTTTGCATACGGAAATAATGGTGTGGCCATGTTAGGGAACTTTTACCTTTAGTAGGGTGGTTTTCTTTTTCATTATATCCATGTTTATTCCGAGCGCAATGTACTTTCTCATCTCCTTAGCATTGCAGTCTTTCCAGCAACAAAACCGAAAGTCAGGTTTCAGTGAGCCTAGTGAAGCTGCATACCCTGCTGCATACCTATGTGATAAAAATTATGTAGCTCAAGTATATGCTAACTAAAAAGAAGTAAAGGTAAACTCGATTCGTGTCATGATTAAACCAGAAGTGAAATTTACTGAATGATAACTCCAAAAACTCATGCTATTCAAGCCATTATCAATAAATCGACTAAAAATTTTGCAACTGAAAATTAATAAAATTTTTAACAGTTTTATCATAGTTCAGTACTTGTTAGTCTCTCAAACCATAATTGTAATCGATGCCGTTGTGATGAAGAGTTCGAAGAACTGGAGAGGGGTAACACAATCATCAGGTATGTTGGTAGTACCAGGCTGCCGCACTGTAAAATCTGGCACACCATAAGCAAGCTCATAGCTCTCACCTTTAACCACATCTGCAATAACCTCACTCCAGCCCGCATCAGGATCAGGTTGCACAGCTGCCTGCCGGCCACGTACAGCTTGTCTCCCTCTCCCGGATCTCTGGCCTCGAGCTCCTTGTTTGGCACTTTGTAGAGCACCACCAACCGGGGATAAAGCTGGAAAAGAAGACCAGCAATTCAACATTGATTGAAACAACCAGTATACTAGGAATTTGTTGATAAAACAATCACAAGAACAATAGAATATTGAGGCTACCTACAAACTGCTTCAATAGTCGTTCACTCATTCATACTGTGAACAAGAATCATTAGGTGTGAGTTGATGCAGATACTCAGCACAGTACTTTATCGTTTAATACTGAGGTTTGACTGTAAAGCACCATCTAACAAGGTGAGACAACCCCGAATCAAAGTGAAATAGCTGATAATTGTCATTATTTTTCTTCTTTAATATGAATATTGTTGTTGATTATTACACCAGTTACGTTATGAGAGGCATAGTCTTTACTGACATAATCCTGTTGACATAGACACAAATGAGCTCACCTGTTCTCAGTTGTCAAAAGCCTACCAGGTACGTATCTTGTATACATCTAGGTACTCAATTGTATTTTTAATGCTCGCTATTAATGAGTGTAAACACGTTTCTGTGAACGATGAACTTTTCAATGGTTATCAGCCAGGTGATAATAATGAAAAAAGTTAAAATGAAACTTAACTCTTCAATTTAATGACTGTAGCTGACTCAGTAGATGACTCACTAGATGACTCAGTAGCTGTGGCACTATTGAATTGTATCTACAACTTCTCTCTGTCAACTACTCATCTTCTCCTGGTTCAATCTTCTCCTCCACAATTAAAACAATTTTTATTAAGCTAAAGAGAGTGCTAATTTCTAATCAATTTTTTCCCTTTTCCCATACATCAAGATTTATGCTGCAAAGAAAAATTGGGCTAAAATTAAATAATGCAAAAACTATCTTTCTCATAATAAGAGTAGTGTATTTCCATCTGTCTGTCCAGCCAAAGCTTAGAGGTTAGGATAAAACATCACTTTTACCGTGACTCTAAGTCATGAGGTTCAGCATGGTAGGCGTACATTGTAACACCTGCATAAATGGCAGCTTTTGTTTATTTCTGAATAACTTTGCAGTTACTTATTCTCTAGACATTGTTGACACACCTAGTAATCTCTTCTGTCACACTAGACTAACATGATGCTAGTGCATCTAATAGGGATACATACCCTTATACATCATTTTCTCTCTAAATTGGGGGAAGAGAGTAAGCAATATTTTAAGGCTAACTAACGAATTCTCGTTATTTAAATCAATTTTGAGACCCTGCACCAATTTGACCATTGCTATACATGTAATAATGTTACATAATACACAGCAAAAACTTTACATTAATTGGAATTTTCATAATAGGAAGCTTATGTTATAGGAGTGTCTATTGTATTTTGAGGTTTATTCTGGACTTTTTACCTCACTTGATTAGCTTCAATTTGACATTCATTCATACCTGCAACATTTTGAGATGATTACATAATTGTCTGCTCCCTTAAAATCTCATATAAGATTGTTTTGAACTGGGCAATATTTATGTGTGAGTACAGGGCACAGTCTTGTCCTGTTGGTAGCTCCCTCCTTCCACACCTGGAACAATGTCTACTTTACTGATTGACACCAGCATCAGCCTTATCAAACTAGATAGTTCTGAAGTATGTGATCTGTGAGGTCAAGGACACACATCCTGAGGCTATAACTAGTTATCGCACCTATCTGATACTATAATATAAACTATACACTTAACAGACTGAATCCCCAGTTTTCATGTTGAATGAACAGAGACATTTCACTGCTTGAGGGAAAATTTCAGCATATTTTACTTTCCTTATCTGAATATATAATTCTAAAAGTGTGTCGGCATGTCTGTCGGCATTCTGGCTATTAGAATAACTGTAGCTAGACAACAATGCTGACGCAAAATCATGGAGTTCTGTCATTAGAAACCTAGCAGATTACTGGAATTTTCCATTGGCAATGTGGCAGGCTAATAGCTTGAATGTTACAGTTCTTTGACAAAGTTTTAAAACCTTTACAGTTGTTTTTGTTTTTCTCTTAATTTGTTTTAACTACACAAAACACTTCTCTCATGATATGTAGTAGGAAAGTTAGATTGGAAAATGTTGTTATATGTTAAATACAATTCAATTTTCTGTCCAGACTTTTTTATTACCAGGGCAACCCCGGGTAGCGCAGCTGGTAATTTCATAAATCCTCAACACCATATGCTTTGCCAATTTTATTTCATTTTGAGATACATTTTACGCAGTTATAGATACCGTTATAATAGTAGAGGTATTAGTGTACCATTATAGTAGAAGAGTTGTTAGTGTACCGTTATAGCAGTTGAGTAATAAGTGACCATTATATAATAGTTGTGTTATTAGTGTACCATTATAGTAGTAGACTTATTAGTGTACAATTACAATGGTGGAGATATTGGTGTACCATTTTAGTAGCAAACTTATTAGTTTTCCAATCAAGTACCAGCGTTACTAGTGTGCCATTTTAACAATCAAGTTACTAATATATCTTTAAAATATTGCAGCACACACAATTTTTAGTCTGTGTTTTTTTCCCAAAGTGCAATAAAAACAAATTCTGCTTAAAGTGTTAGAACTTCTGGCGCTCTAGAACGTTTTATCAGTTTTATTTTAAAGGGCAAATATATTAGATCATAAATTTATTCTTGCAGGTCATAAACTCAAATTTTGCAGTGGTCTTAAATTATCACAAACTGTTTACTATTGTATTTTTATATTGCTGGTGTATGTGTGTGTATCAACTGGTAAATACATGCACTCATGACAGTATGTGAATTACTTGAATGCTCTGATAGCCCAAACACTTTCACTCAGTCACTTTAAGGTTGAGTGATTGATGTTTGACTCTATGTTGTATCAGAAATGTATTTTTGCAGGTCGTACACTCCAATATCAGACAGGAATGGAGATATAACCACACACTCCATGGACACCCTAGTGACGGCCTAGTCACTGACAAAAAGTGAGTCCTGATTTGTTCATAGCTGTTGTTCATAAATACATAATGTATTTCTGTTGATATTTTATGATAAGTTTAATTTTGAGTGATTTCTTAAACTTGCATAATTTGAAGCTGGGGAGTGAAATAATTTTCGTGAAATAATTTCAAGCATTCTGTGAATCGATTGAATTATATTTAAGGTCAAGGGTGTTAACTGCATAAAGCCTAAAGGTGATGACTGTATAATGATTTAAATTAGGCATGCTAAGAAGCTGTATATATGAAGCAGGATATTCTTCCTGTGAAATATAGACTGTGAGTCATTCTCTTTGATGTTTTAGCACATCTATTCTTTTCTACTCTTTTCCTCTACTCAACCATAGAGAACTCAATCTATGCCTTATGCTACTCTATGATCAAGGAGGTCAGAGGTAAGATGGTCATTTCTAAAGAAGCTAAGCATACCTTTGCCAAGCATATGTATACTATAGACACGGTGAGTTCTTGTTTTATGTATCTATAATAATAGTCTGTACTGTAGTATAATACAATGCATGTATTTTCTGTGCTAGTTTATGACCCCAATGCCCAAGGGTGTGCATATATTTCATAATAACATCTTACTAGAAGCAGAAGTGATACTAAGTATTGTAACTTTTGACTTACACTTAATAGGTACACATTTGAGTGCTTTTAATACAGAGTCCACTATAGAACGATATGGACTAAATCTTTTAAATTTTTCTGTCACTGTATATTTATGATTTATTGCACTGTGGGAAACTGATGCTTTTCTTTCAGTTTATCCAGAAGGAAATCAGAAAATATCTGAAGGAATACAGCAACTATATTTATCCATAGCCAAGTTGAATGGATCAATCTCGCACAGTCTCTGGTCTGACCATCTTCAGGTGTGACAGATACTTCTCTATAATTCATTAGACTCTTCCAGTATTCTACTCCAACTCTCTGTAGTACAGCATAAACATGAACAAACTAGACTAGTTGTGACTAACAAAAGTTAAAATAATTAACTAGAGAATAGTTATGTTCATTCTCTTGAATGAGCTATTTTAGGAACACTCTGAGATGCTTTCAATGTAAAAGCTTAACAATAACCAACATCCTTGCATCGACTTTTATAAAAACACGAGAGCAGAGTCACCGATGACCCCTATCACGTCAACTCTGCTTCCTAATGAAATAAGTGTGTCAACTTCTGGCTCACACTCTCTTCCTCTTCTATCTTATCAGGTGACAGCATCCGGTCACAGCTTTGTTCAAAATGTTTCCAAAGCAAGTTTATTTTTATGATCACTTAATCATGGTGAGATTATGACTTTGAGGATCTTCCTGGCTGATGAAAATCGTAACCCGAAACACTGTTCAACTACTGCAGTTATGGAATATAATTATTACTAGTACTCCGGTAGTTCTGTGTGCTATGAGAGATCATCATGTGTAATAACTATTTGCATAATTATCTGGATAAGTGAGAAGGTAGCTGAGTGGTGCAGTGAGTAGAGTGTTGGTAAGCGAAGCAAAATATCTGAGTTAGTTTCCCATTTAAAGCATTTTTTCCCATTGGATGCATTATTGCTATTGTCCTTCTGCACTGAACTGGTAGTATACAAAACTTTAGTCAGTACATCGTAATTAAACTGTTTTCTAACAAATACACATATAAATATATATTTACAGGCTAGTGGTCTTCTTATCGCTACAGAGTCTCATGCAACGTTGTTGCAATGTCGGGACAGTCAAGCTAAATACAATGGGTTTCCTTGTACCTTGTGGACTCTTTTTCACAGATTAACTGTAAATGCAGGTATGTGATTTATTAGACCTGGCCACATTAAATTTGGAGTAATCAGCACAATACTGTGAGAAGCAATTCCTCTTGTAATATTCGTTATTTTACTATAATCGTGATTCTTCGCCTAATAAAATATTGATAAAATATTTAGTCAATAATAAAGTTATTTTATCTGATAATATGCATAGTGAAAGGGTCAGTATTCTTTCTGTAAACAATACAGTTGAACTTCAAGATGTGAGTTTAATTCATGCTGTGATCAAACTCGGAGATCAATCAACTTGAATATCAATCGAATCAATCCCATTTACAATCACTGATATCAAGTTAATACGTTTCTAACATGGAAAAAATTAAATCTGTGAATTGGGAAATAATATGGTTTTCTAACTAATAATTACTTAGATATTGTTTGTTTGTATTTTCATCAAAGAATAAAAAAAAACATAATAGAAAAATCAATATTTAATAATGAGGGCCCACGTGCACAATAGCGTAGCTAGTCTAGGTGCAGAGACCGGGTAGACAGTGAACAAAAGCAAAAGTTCATTTACTGCAAAAAAAAGCTATGTCAGAGAGTCAATGAGCCATTGTTTCAGAGTAGTTCGAAAAACAGTGTGATTTTCAATCCGCCTCAATCTGACCGGCAGTCCGTTCCAGGCAGCCGCCAGCTGGTGAGCACAACGCCTGTGGCCAACAGCGGAGGTCGAAGGTGGCAAGGGAAGAGAAATTTGAGAGTTTCTGGTATCATAAGGTGGATCTGGCTTAGATTTAATATAGCTTTTAATCATCTAACAGTGCATAATAAAAGCAAAGAAAAAGTGTTACTACGTCAAATAAGGATATTATTTAACTGTCTGACTTTAGCAACGTATGATTACAGCCAATAGAGGTGAAGGTGGCCGAAGCAGAGCATTTTCTCAACTTTAAACGTGAAGGGCACTTTCCTTGGTGAAACAAATCAACAATGATATACACTAGATTAATCCCATGTTTTTCAACGAATGCAAGAAACTGTATTTGCAAGACAATAATCTGTTTTGTTAACTTTCAACTTAAACTTAACATTGTTTATTCAATCATCACTCTTATTGTTAGTTATATTCTCATCGGTTTCAATAATAGGTCTTTTGAACGAAAACCTATCTAATGAGATTTGCTTTTGCCTGCCTTTCAATATGTTTCCATTCTCTCCAGGGTGGTAAAAATCGTGCAGAATGTTTTATACTTGATGCAGAATAAACATGTGACATATACCAGTCCTTAATTGTCTTTCACTTCTTAGACGCCATGACAGCTTCTTCAAAGAATGGCTGGTATCTCAAAGTTGACGAAATGACAAACACAAAACTCAACTTGAATCATGGCTCATAAATCAGAAACGCTTGTATATTGAGCTGCTTCGTTCATAAGTCAAGGTTTGACTGTATGTAACTTTGTGTAGCATCAGCAGCTGCTAAAAAAGATGAAAAGATAAGGAAAACTGAAGATGTCTGCTATGAGGCACTCGAGTCCGTACGTGGTAATGTGGCATATTTCTCTACCTGCGATGACTGCAGGATCAATTTTGCTCAGATGGCTGTTGATATTCCTAAACTGAAGGGAAAGTCCAACAGCGAGTGCACTGCATGGCTCTGGGATGCTCATAACAGGGTGAGATATTCTTCTTTCTATCTTCCATATCAGGGATTGTTTGGTTCAAACATCATATTTGTACTAGATATTGATTCATTGAGTTTATTTTGAGTATTTAAGGAAGAGCGAGGCATTTAGTGCTTGTATTAATTTACATTAGCAACAGTTGGTTTATAAAACACATAATTGCACTTTTAATTTAACTGACTTCTAAAAGCCTTTTATTGTGCAAATCACTTAGTATGCATAGTAACAATAATTCAATATGATTATTTATAATTTAATACTTTAAATTTCGTAAACATTTGATACTGATTACTGATTTCATGTTGACTTTTGCCTCCCTCCGTGTCACGTTTGATAGAACTGTTGCTATTAAAGAGTCTGCGATTCTGTGGGGATGTGAAATATGTGACGTGAAATAGCAATAGATTACTGTATTTACATTTGCTGACTGCTAATATCAGAATATGTTAATATAATCATAAGTAGAGGTTCACCTATAGCTTAACTGAATACTCTGTAGCAATAGTTAGCTCTGTTATATCAAATGCTGCTAATCACATCTATAATAACAGAGATAACACAATAATATATATGAAAATTCTTTACTCCTTGTTATCGAAACTTAGTTTACTCATTGTGGCCAGCTTCGTGACCTTGACCCAAAACCTTTATTCACGATAAAACTAATCATTTCCAGATCCCTCTGTTTTGCTACCTATCGGTTAATAGCGTTTTTGATTTTGGTGTTAAGATAAGTAAGTAAAGATTCAACTTTAGCTTAACTGCATACTCCGTAGTTTGGTTTGTAGCGATTTCGGTTTTGCTTTGATCCCTTTGTGTATCAACACAAAGTGTCTAATCATTTACATTTTATTATACTGTCAGGCAAATAAGACGTTGGCTGGAAAGACCAGTGAGGATCCCGTATATCCTAAAATTCAGTTTCCTTCTAAAGAGTTGTGTCCTTTATGCAGGAATCCCAAAGGAATGTGGATTCAAGAAACGGTAAGGTTTAAAAGCATCAGTACGTTGAGCTCTCTAGCGTATGAGCAGGCTTAAGCATGTATGTTTTTGTCTAAACCATCAATCAGTAAAATATTCTATAATTTGAGTCACCCGAATACATAACAATGATATAGACATAGAGTTACTCTCATTGTGAACTATCACCGTTGCGTTGCTGTATCCATCAGGGTGTTTTCTATCTAAAACTATTGTTATTGTCACAGTCAACTTATTATAAACCTTATCACTCAATCATGATTATAAGCATTGATGATAGAAACTTCCTTAACCTTATAAGTATGGATACACATATCTTGTTTTCCTTTCATGGGTTGATTTGTTTGGTGGGTTGACTCTGTTCACTCATCTCGTCATAAAATAGACATAAAAAGTTTGTGGTCAGCAGCCAGATCTGTTTCATTGCTGGGTAAAATTTTGAAAATTGCCTCCCAAATGTTTTTCAAACTTTTGTTTGAACAATGTTGATGGTGGCACAGTAACATCAGGTTGAACTGTCATTCAAGTGTGTTATTTCTACTGCATGGACGCCTCACAGCGGTTTGTGTCAGCAATTCCCTCTGATAACTCTTCTTCTTTTGCACTTCACTTCCTTGAAAATTTGTTGAAGCTCTAACTTGCTTTAGATGAACATGTCGAGCTCTGTTCGGATGAACCCAAACATGGCACCAGAACAAAGAATTACGCCGAATAAGGCACCTTACAAATATTTACAAGTTTACAAATATTATGAACAATTATAGTTATTTTACTGATCTGTTGGTTTCATTTTGTTATTAAATAAATATAGTTGCCCGATATTGTCACAATTGTGATCAGTCAGTTGCCATTTACAAGCATTCAGGATATTAATAGTCGACAATGTGAAATGGCCCACATTTGGTTTTAGATTTAACTTTTGAGTATGAAAACTACACTGCACAGCTTTTCCTGCTGTCCCATCTTATTGGCCAGGTCAAACAATGTGACAATGATGAGAGACCTTGTCATTTTATGTTAGGGGTGGCAAAATATTAATCTAAAACTAGGAAAAAAAGGCCGTTGATTGTGTGAATTTGGTTAAATTATATTTAACTTTAAGCATATACTAAGACCTCTACCAGTCTTAAAATTTGTAACAATAGGTAATTGGAAATGTTTTATTTTCCATGCATTCATTTTTCTGGTTAGGTACTACCCCTACGCTGTAGGAATTCGATATTTGCTGATTTATGGTTTGTTATCCATTATCAACGCATATCTGCAATAAAAACCTAGACCCAAAAACCTAAAGGCAGCGCAACCGCCCGGCGAGAGTTGTGTTAGCCCCGAAACCCAGGCTAGTGCAATCTCAACGGAGCTCGATCAACAAACCCCGCCCACATGATGGCCGTGGCCAATCCGATGTCAATATCATTGGCTCCTCACAAAATCCATACTATGTCTTGAACAGTAATTTTTATTCTATGGGACAGTTTCTCCATCAAATGTTTTTAGCTGGAGTGTTCCTTTCTTCTTTGGGTGAGAAGAAATACTTCTCTGAGACCATGGCAGAATTTTTGTATTGCTGCAATGGGCAGTGGATAGTAGACTTCTTTTTCTGATAATTGTGGTTTTGGCTCTGTGATGTATTGCTGGAGTTTACTCCTTACTGTTAAAAGTTTTGCCTTGGTTCACTCTGGCACAACTCGACAGATACTGACTTCTTGCAACATTTCTCCCTTCAAGTTGGTAGTTTAACTTCACATCGTCCTCTCTGAACCAATCTTGGTGTCTTTCGAACAGTTGCCCCAGTACTTCATATGCCGGGTTTAAAGTTATAGTCTTTAAAGTCCCACATCGTTCAGTGACCTCTTATTATCTTCTCATGTAACTTTCATTTATTTTCTCCTCTAGGCTTTCTCGAATCTTGCTGTATTTTGGCTTTCCAACTTTTAGGTTCTTTTATGGTTTTGAATGGGTCCCCCATGTTTTGCATGTATTGCGAATGTTATCATGGCATAGACTATGTTTTGGTCTGCACATCATTATGTACCTCTATGAACACAGGTGTCTAAACATGTCTCCAGTCTACTTGCTTTGTGATCACAGTCTAGTAGGTGCCAATGTTTGGACTTTTGACGCATCAATGATGTCTTATGATGACCCTTGTATGTGATGAATTTATGCTCTGAGCAGAAAGCAAGTAGAAGTTCACTGATAGAGTTAAATTTGCCTCGACCAAGAGTGTGCAACATGTTTCTTTTGAGGACCACTTTTCAATATTTGAACAATACCTATGGCCAGCAACCCATAATGATGTAATCTAATGGCAAATTGTGTGTTGAGTTGAGGAGACTGAGAAAATGTTGTAATATAAGTAAGTACATTTCTTGCAAACAATAAATACAAACTATTATTAGCATGAATCTGTAATATTGGAACAAGAAGTTGAGACAAAAAAATAAAGTGCAGATCGGATAATTATGGTAAAACTTGGTACTTTACATTTTCACACAACTTTTCAATGTCCGCTTTTACCGATGTAGTTGCAACTCAAAGTTGACTGGTCTGGTGTTCATCGGTGAGTTGACTTCGGTACCTGTCTTTAGTAAATTTCATTTTTGAAAAAAACTTTGCAACAAAATGTACTGTCAAAAAGTAATAACATGTTTCTAGCATGCAGCTCTAGATTTGGATACTTTCCAAATACATATTTCTCATAAAAGTTACTAAATCATTATTAGTATATGCTCTCCTCAAATCAGCATGTGATTTTAATTCTATCATCTCCATTTCATAGCGGTCAGGACTGTCTTCATGTACCATGTCAAAGGGCTGAGAAAATAGTTTGAACTTAGGTTCACATTTCCTAAAATCAGTAAACTTCGTTGAAAATTCAGAATGCAACTTGTCAAGTTGTTTAGTATAGTTTGAGCAATCTCTTTCTGGCAGTTCTGCTTTTCTGACTGCTAAACAAGGAATATGAGTAAGTTGTGTTTTACTCAGTTGGTTCCAAAACAGTTAAAGTTTCTTTTCAAAGAAACATTTGTGTTCAAACATCTTGTTTACTAACTGGCATTTATCTGGTAGTTTAACATCTAAATTTGAAATATGTTGTGCGATGTCAGTTAGAAAGGCAAGGTCATTTATTGAGTCATCATTAGTTAAACAAGCAACATCCTGCTGCTTATTAACCATGAAAGTCACAATCTCCTTTTTCAGATTCCCAAATCTTTTCAGCGTAGTAGCTCGGCTCAACCAACGCACTGCAGAGAAGTACACAACATCTAGGTAATCTGAATAAAGTTCTTCTAAAAATGCCTTGAATTAGCGATGATTGAGTTCTCGAGCACGAAAGTAATTCACACATTTAATAACACTTTTCATAGGCTATCAGCCGAGATATAAAAAGTGCTTAGTTTTTTGATTCCGTGGCCACCTCCTTTCAGATAGAAGATCCCTTAAACTTATACTAACTCAAGTATGTAGATTTCCAATCTGATGAGTGACTCTAGATTTGATTCCCATTTCATTGTAAAACCGAATTTGTGGTAAGTCGGTAGTTATCTACACCTAATATATGAACATATGTGATTTTCTGGGCCAAATAGCAATAAAAATACAAGTTAGTGCAAATAACTCACTTGCATGAACAGTTTCAGCTCTCATGAGTTTGTCAAGTACTGTCTTCGATTTTACAAACAAGTATCCGGTGTGTTTCTCGCAGATCGCACATACTCTCTCCAGTACAGGCTTACTTGTGGACAGCTTCACGTTACTTGCAGTTCTTAATGTTTTCCTTGGCGGAGGGGATACTGAAATGTCTCCTGGGTCATCTGCCACTGACAACTGTGGTAAAAAATGAAGATAATTTTTCAAACCATATGACAAAACAGGGACATAACATGCATTCACAAGCCAAATCAACCTTACTGTGAGGGTAACCTAATTAGACTGGAAAAGTGGATATCATTTTTTATCTTCTTTAATCTAACTTCTCAAGGACTTAACTGCAGTGAGTTTGTCTGTACTCGGTGCAAAAGGGAATTAAAGAGATACACTGAAAACCTGACACACTACATAATATGACAGAATCTCGCCAGGATTGGATAGTGCTAACTAAAATTACCTCTGAGCAGTTTCTCTTTGTTTTCTTAAGCTAGCTTTTATTAACCAGTCTGGAGTAGCAATTCTTGTGGATAGTTGCTCCAACCACCAATGAATCTCCTTCTTTTACTTTAGCACACACAGTCCTCTCAGGTTCTTTGTTAAGTTCCATCCATTGTTGGACAGTATTCTGTAGCACCGAGGCTGAATAGTCAGTTAAATTAATTAAGGCACCTTTGTTGCCTTCAAAGTGAGCCACACGAGCCATCACTGACAAACAACATAGATGAATATCATCATGCTTACAGTTCTGTTATGTGATAAATTGACTCGGCTGACCTGTTCCAATTATAGAATGAAATCTGATTGGTTAAGAACAAAAAAGTTGCCGAAAGCCGGTTAATCCTGCGTACCACAGTAAAACGAGACAAACTGGTTTGGTGCAATAACTGCCCTTTTTCAGGACAAGCGAAATCAGTAAATCTCCTCAAGCAACTTTTTACTAATTCTCTATCTCTAAATGGCTTCCCTTTTTCTGCAAGTAACACACAGACTTTGAAGCTAAGGTCGGTTACAAGCTCAGAGTCTTTCTTATATTAAAGATGTAGTTGCGTCAAAAAGGTCGATTAGGACCCATAAAAGGATAAAGCATCAGCTACAAATTGATGCCATTTTTGTCTTTGTAGATGAACCCTGTCCAGAGATATATGCGTTTGAATGAGGCCCTCTTTTAAAAAGCTCACGTTCCAGCGGGTGCCTATTTTGTGACGTCACAAGCAAGGTATCTGAAACGAAACCACGAGCAATAAATATGAGGTCGCTTCGTTAGCCAATCACGAGCGCGAAATTTTTATATAGGCCGTAATAATTGTTATCACTCGTAAAACGGGTTGTCTGTGATCTCAAAGATTCTCATCGTTAGAGAATTCATTCTCATTCGATAGAGAATTCTCACAGTTACTGGTTCAGCGCTTTTAACCAATTACTACATACAAGTTATACAGTTTTAAAATGGCTTCAAGTTCGAGCGACTGCGACTCAGAGTTATCTGAGCAACCTTTAGTCAAAGATTGGAGCAGGCAGCCCATGGTGAAAGCTGACAGGCGTCAGCAGCGTTTTGCTGCAGAGAAAGACAGAATGGAGGTAAATTAACTTAGAGTCTTCTATACTTAAGTAAATGTAATTTTTATAGTCATAAATACATATACTAATTAATAAAATGATAATTCTTTGCTATCTCCAATCATCGTTTCATAGCTTATCTGCCGGTTTACCTAGCTTTAATATTTTTTTTCGAATCTTTGGTAAATTATAGTCATGATTACAAATTATTTTCACTCGTAGGAAGTGGGTAAAATCGATTGATCATTGCTCATCATTAACTACCAAAAACAAAGCTTCGAATTGCTGGTTTTGTATTTATATATTTTACATACCTATATTTTTGTTAAACTTTTACTCATATCGTGATTTTAGACTAGCAATCTAATTGACTCCCAAATTGAAACCTTACCGTAAATACACCTTAGAACGACATCAATGAATGCATGTAATCATTACGTTTGTTTTATTGATTACAGGATGTTTACGTGGCACCACCAGTTCAGCAGTGGTGCAAGTGTGAGAATTGCCATGCGTGGAGTAAAAAAGAAATGAACATATGCTGCACAAACCACGACATGTGGCATTCCATTCCGCAAACTGGTATCAAATGCATTACCGAAGCTGAGGAAATCAAAGACCTTATAAAGCCAGGTCCATTGAGAGTGGCTTATTATAACTACTGCCACTACCATGGTAAACTTATGAGGTTTGTCTCGTCTATTTTTACTGCTTACTTCAAGTAAGTTATCAAGATACTGTAAAAGTATGATATTTTGTTAGTGCCCAAGTATCCAGATGCGGAGAGCCTGGTACCATCTGAAAAACTGAAAGACTGCTAGATCTACAACATGGTTTGTAGGCAGAGGAGATTATGCGAGTATAGATCTCTGGTATTCTGGACATATCCAACAGGACTTAGGAGGGGAGAGCGACGACCACTACCAGCATGCGTGTATAACATGGTGCGAGCTGCATACCCTGGCACTGAAGATGAGGATGAATATGCAGATATGGCGCATACAGAATTATTTTACAAATATACTATAAAGATATAAATTTATATTTAATATAAATTAATATATTTATACATTAAAACTTTGTAGGCAATGTATAATATATACAAAAATAAAAAAGTAAAAGACAATGAATGCAAACGGCGAACAGCAAAATAAATGTAGCAAATAGAGTTGAACTACGAACAGAGAAAATTCACAAGAATACAGTCAGACAATGGAAAAAATGTGGCTTGACAAACTTCTCGTCTCCTCTGTCTGGCTGCTTCCTCTACCTCATCAACGGACCTGCAGCTATAATCATTAACAAAAGATAAATGAAAAAAAAAAATTAAACACTTCATCATCTTGCCACATTTGCCAAAGTATTGTCTGGCAGACTGGCTTATGAGTTATAATCAGCAGTATGATTAGCTATTACTGAGAAATTCGTGGAAAGCTCTATTCATCGCACAAACTTAGAATCAGACATGGTCATGAAATCTTGTCTTGCTGGCTCCCCATGAACAAAGCCATTGTTATATGCACTCTCGGACAAGCCTTGCATAACCAAACCATTCTGAGCCACACCATCAATCGCAAAGTGGAAAGGTTGCTTTCCCGCGAATGGAAAAAAGGGAAACCCCTTGCCAGGTCAAATTAAATTTTAGTTTCTAATGCGGGTGAATTGACTTCAACAAAATTTTTATTACGTCTTACGTTCACTGATTTGGTCAACTCACAAAACAATTGTTTGTCTATTATCAACTAATCATATAAATGATCAGCAGAAAAATTTCTACAAATTCACACTAACAATGTCTAGATTATGATGAATACACGATGCAGTTGGTTTCACCACATTCGAATAGTTCTTTTTGAACATGCGGCTACTCAGCCTTAGTTTGACGTCAACGTCTGCATCTTGCTAAGGTTCCTCCATCAGTGCCTTGAGCCATTGACTGAGGTATCCTACTACATTTGAGGCTCAACGAAACACACAAGGCACATCAGAAGGCATCCAACTTAGTACCGCGGCTGGCATCCACCTTGGCACATCCCAGCGCTCGGCACTACGTCGATCGTTATATATATATATATTATCTATATAATAATATAATTATAATATACATAATATATATATTATAATATACTTACACATATTATATAATATAAATAATATATATTAATATATAATACAATATACATAATATATATTGTAATATATTTAGTACAAAGATGGAAAAAGTTTTTAGCAACAGTTTATGACTAAAAGTTTCATACTGCATGCAGTAATCCTCAGATGCTAATGTGAAGACTTCACATTAGCATCTGAGGATTACTGCATGCAGTATGAAACTTTTAGTCATAAACTGTTGCTAAAAACTTTTTCCATCTTTGTACTTATACAGGCTCGGTGGACCACTTTGAGCACTATATCAGTGAAGTCTCAACCATTATTTGTAATATATTTATATATATTATGAATAATATGTATAAATATATAACAATATAATTATAAATAAATATATAATAATATAATTATAACATACATAATATATATACTATAAATATTATAATATATTTTAATTTTGTAGGCAATGTATAATATATATAGCCTAAAAAATAAAAGACAATGAAGGAAAACGGCGAACAAATTAAATGTAATGAACAGAAAAAGATCACAGGAAGTAAACGGATACAGACGGACAATGGAGGGTAACGAGGCTTGACAAACTTCTCGTCTCCTCTGTCTGGCTGCTTCCTCTACCTCATCAACAGACTTGTAGCTATAATCATTAACAAAGGATGAATGACAGAAAAAGTTAAATACGTTTTCATCGTCTTGCCACATTTGCCAAAATATTGTCTGGCAGACTGGCTTATGCATTATAATCAGCTGTATGATTAGCTAATATTGAGAGATCCGTGGAAAGCTCTATTCATCGCACGAAGTGAGAACCAGACATGGTCAGAAAATCTTGTCTTGCTGGCTCCTCATGAACAAAGGCGTGGTCAGATGCACTCGCACGCAAGCCTTGCATAACCATACCAAACCATTGTGAGCCACACCATCAATCGCAAAGTAGAAAGGTTTGCTGTCCCACGAATGGAAAAAAAGGAAAACCCCTTGCCAGGTCAAATTAAATTTCAGTTTCTAATGAGGGTGAATTGACTTTGATAAACTTGAATAGACTTGAATAAACAAAATTTTTTATTACGTCTTACGTTCACTAATTTGGTCAACTCACAAAACAATTGCTTGTCTATTATCAACTAATCATATAAATGATCAGCAGAAAAATTTCTACAAATTCACACTAACAATGTCTAGATTATGATGAATACACGATGCAGTTGGTTTCACCACATTCGAATAGTTCTTTTCGAACATGCGGCTACTCAGCCTTAGCACGACGTCAACCTCTGCATCTTTCTAAGGTTCCTCCATCAGTGCCTTGAGCCGTTAACTGAGGTATCCCACTATATTTGAGGCTCAACGAAACACATAAGGCACATCAGAAGGCGTCCAACTTAGTACCGAGGCTGGCATCTACCTTGGCAAATCCCAGCGCTCGGCACTAAGTCGATCTTTTTTATATATTATACGATATAAATAATATATATAAATATATAATTATAATATATATACTATATATATTATAATATATTTATATATTTTAATTTTGTAAGCATAATATATATAGCCTACAAAATAAAAGACAATGAATGCAAACGGCGAACAACAAAATAAATGTAGCAGAGTTACAACACGAATAGAGAAAGATCACCGAAAGTAAATGGAATACAGACAGACATCGGAGGGAACGAGGCTTGACAAACTCCTGTCTGGCTGCTTCCTCTACTTCATAAATGGATCTGTAGCTAGGACCACTTAGAGATTGTACATCTCATGGTATATCTTCAGCAAACAACAAAATAAAAAAAATGTAACAAACAGAGTCGCAATAGGAACAGCGAAAAATCACAGGAATTAAATGGGATACAGATCCTTGGCCTGAACCAGCCATGTTATTGCAAACACATGCTGCAGCCTTCAATGCACAGACTAAATCACACCAATAATTATGCAGTATGAACATATCACAGAACAAACAGCCAAGCACCTACCTACATGGGGCTCTACATAGTTGCCTTCTTCTTGCCACGAATAGCTGTCAGCTTGGCTAGCTCCAACTCTGCCAACGAAAGGTAATGTGGCTTGACATACACTCCTTGTCTCCTCTGTCTGGCTGCTTCCTCTACTTCATCAATGGACCTGTAGCTAGGACCAGTTGACGCTAGACTTGGAGGTTCTACATCATGCGGTATACCTTCAGCATCCACAATAGAAAGTCTCAGCTGATGGAATAGCTTGTTGAGATAATCTGTTGTGAATAAAAACAAAAATTTCAAACCTAAACATCAGAAGTTTGAGCAGCATGTGGTAATGTAATGGCAACTTACCATATGTAGGCCTGGATCTTATATACCGCATACTGGGACGGAGCTTGGTTGCTTTAGACCTAGCGACAACCTTTACAGGGTTGCTGGTCTTATCTAGCATGACTGGTCTTTGGCAGTTTTCGTTGTGATGGAGGAGAGTTAGCTGTCCTCGGCTGAGCATTCCAGCAAAGGAGAAGCCTTCCCTCTTTGGAGCATTTCGGTTTAAAGAGCTGTGGAAACTTTCCAGTTCACTAGTAGAGACGGTGCGTGCTCGGTTTATAGCTGAGCTAAAATTGAAGATGATATCCGAGAACAGCTGGATAAGGTTGGCATGAAGCTGGCGATTTAGATAGGCAACCTCAAGCTTGTTGCCTTCTTCATCAAACACGTCTTCTGCTTGTTTGTGTTGGCACTCTGGAAAAGTTTCATAGGTGTAAACATGTATATCACAAATGTGATTGACAGTGGAGCACCACCATTCTTTCCTGAGCTGGCCACTTTGAGTATGTGAAATCACATGGTACATGTGATTTATAACGGCGGGTATCCAGTCAAGAAGAATTCTGTAAGCAACCTTGGAGTTGGCAAGAGTTGTTAATCGCTTCCTCAAATTTTTGGTCAAGTGCCTTGAGTCAAAAGTGTGAGAAACGGTGCTCCACTGAGTGGACATGTACTTCATGACAGAGGAGTGTCTGTCAGTCGTCAACTCGGCTACGTGTAGATCTTTCTCCTCTAGGTAAGCTCGACACCTTTTTAGCCCCTCAAGTTCCATAGCAGGTGACAATGATGTTTCTGTACATTTTAGGAGCTCACATGCCACAATCTTGCTAGAAGAGTTATCCATCAAAGTGTAGAAACTGTATGTAGCTACAAGGAGACCCCAATATTGAAACATGCGGTCCACAGATCAAGTTTGCAAAGCATAAAAAGTTACACAACAAATACGGTACCTGAATGTCCAATGCTGTGAAAACAGGCATCGCCACTCACTCCGATAGATTTTTCCCTGTGCTCTTGATGAACCTCTTCCAGCATTTCAGCTGTCACACTTCTAACAGCCTGTTGTAAATCGCATCCCAAAACATGTAAACCTCACATCATAGGATACAATAAAGTTGATACAATTTTAAACTAGATTTAAGATAAATCTTACCCCATGTAGATATGCCTTTTAATGCCTGTGGTAAGTATTTAACGTCGGCATTGCGATGTTTATTGCAGAGAAAAAGTCAAATACTTTTTTTGGCATTGATGCTGTGAAGCATATGGCGGCACAAATAAGAATGTTGATGACTGGAAATCTGGAAACCTTGTCAGAGTTTGACCAAGTTCTCGTGTGGTTACAGGTGGAGCAACGAGTGATGTAGCGAATGTACGCCCCATGTCTATCCACCAATTCCACAGCACTGGGACCCGCACACATAGGGCATATTTCAAGGAGTTTTTGAAGCTGGCTATGCTCCACAATTTATTCTGGCTGTTTCTGCCAAGGTCGCTCCCTGTGAACGCCAACAAAATATACATTTTTAGTAAAGATCAGACAATACTTTAGTAATATAAAATCAAGCACTGGATTAAGCCTTCATTAGTGTATAAGGAAGAAAAATTGAAACCTTACAATATTTATATTTTAAGATTGAAATATTGTAAATATTTAAAATTTAGAAATATTTAAAAAATCAATCATTTTTACAGTTAATAAATAGTAAAAAATTTAACAGCAGCTAGCAACTACAAAATATCTAGCAGAGCTCTACAGTTTGGTTTGCGGCAATTAAGTGAAACACTTGAATGTAAAATAGCGTTGTTAGACAGGCATGAGAAAGCAGCAAGCGTATGACAAGGCAAGCCTATGTTTAGCTTTTTCAGGAAGCACACACATACTTACTGCAAGCAGGCTAAAATAAATATTGTTGTAAAGACAGTGAGTACATATAATCGATGAAATAATACGCATTATCAAATACGAACTAGCAGTTACTATATTTCTTACCCCTCAAAGCTTTCTTCTGAAACCTCGTCTTCCGTCTCACTGTTATCTGAATCTGGCACCCATTCTTCTTCATCCAAGGCTTTACCCTAAAAGAAGCATAGAAAATGAAGAAAAGTGCTATGGCATTTTAGGAAACTCATCTAAGTCTTTAACGTAAAAGAAGCATGAGAAAAGGAAAAATTGCTATGACATTTTATCAAAGTATTTGTAACTTACCAGGTCTTCCTCTCGTTCCTGCATTTCATCACTAGTATCACTCTCCATAATTAGAGAATAACGTTGTAACTGCTTAGATGTAGAAGGGATGGAGCTTGCTTCATCGACTACTGGCTTTTCTCTCTTAGATGAAGGTGAGGCTGGAAGATCAGGCCTGTGAATAAATGTTTATAGACTATCAATATATATTGTAAAAAAGAATCCCGTCCAACCATATGAAACAAGTTAACTGTACTCACTGTTTAGCATCGGTCTGGGTTGAAATCGACCGATACTTAGGACGGTGAAGACATTTCCGTAGCTGTACCCCTTTGTCAACCTTAGAGGACTTTCCAGGTCCAAAGGACTCGGCAGGCTGAGGATTACGAACTGGTATTTTCGATCGTGAATGAGGAAAAAAGGTTGCTGTCCTAGGCACTGCAGGAACACTGTAATATATAGACAAGAATTTTTTTCCGTAAAACACGAGTTGTTTTATATTTTCAAATTGGAAGCTCATAACATAACTTGTGAAATTCAAAGATTCCTAGTACTGTGCATTATCACGTCTTACACCACTTACGCATCAGCAAGTAAGCCTCACACCACTGCTCTGTGCTCTCTTGTAGGCAAAAGGGTAATTGGCTTCTGCTTCCTTGGGGTAGCAGCAGAATCAGCTTTAATGTGCAGGTTTCGTGTGGGAATTATATCCGAGTGCTTCTTTAACACGAGCCGGATATCTTCTCCTTGTTGGTACCCGTATTGGTGGTAGTTGCAGAAGCATTCCTCAGTAAAATGCCGGAAGCAAATTCTAGATGTGGTTTTATATCGAAAATTTGCTACATGCTTCTTCACAAATGCTGTCCATTTGGCTCGCTGTACATCTGTTGATGTCCTTCCCCGAGGCCAAGCAAATAGATGCTTGGTCTCTTCACAATTAGCTGCGGCACAGGAGAGAGCCCAATGTCGACTTGAAGACATTTCACTGCTACAACGAAACATTGAAGTGGTTATGCAGACTATTCTTAACAAATAGAAAAATATCACGATATTCAAGTGTGTAACCTAATGTGACTTTGAAGAAAATGCTTAATATCCATAATATGGCCAAGATTTATGTTCGTACAAGTACCTGGTGTGTCTACCTTATCTTAAAACTAAAAAGTTTAAAGATACGAAAAAGTGAAGTAAGTTGAATAACTACAGCTGTATAACCATGATTAATATTTCATACTTAAAGTATTTTCGTCAATTGAAATGACAGATCGACTAGTAAACCAGTCTAATGAACTACAACAGCGTTCTGCAATTATGAACTAAAATAGTATGGCTAATGTTGTTTTAATTTATAGAGCAACAGATCAAAACAAATGGAAATACTAATTGACTTACTAACTAAATAATGATTTGCCTTTTCATTTTAGTTTTTGTCAAACACAACGAAAGTTGGAAATTGTGAGAAAAAGTTATTTCTATAAATATGTGGTGTGTCTATCTTATCTTAAAACGACAACGTTTAAAGATACGTAAAAGTGAACGAAGTTGAATAACTACAGTATAACCACGATTAATATTTCATACTTAAAGTATTTTCGTCAATTGAAATGACAGATTGACTAGTAAACCAGTCGAATTAACTACAACAGCGTTCTGCAACTATGAACTAAAATAGTATGGCTAATGTTGTTTTAATTTATAGAGCAACAAATCAAAACAAATGAAAATACTATTGACTTACTAAATAATGATTTGCTTTTTCACTTTAGTCTCTGTCAAACACAACGAAAGTTGGAATTTATGAGCAAAAGTTATTCGTATTTTCGCAATACCGGTATATCGGTAGTAGCTTGATCAGCTAGTAGTTTCAAGTTCGAGTAGCAATTGAGAACTGCGCTGACACAGAGACCGTGATCAACTTAGTTCGCTTGACCTAATTACTGTAGACCGGTAGAATTGGTAGTCGGTACCCAAATGTTTACACAACATTTGGAGAAAGTGAGTAGAACAAATTTTCAATTTTCTTTATTTGAAGCCTTTGAAACATTCATAATAATGCATCTGTAGCAGGATTTAAAATTTTATTCTAGCCAACATGAGCAAATACAAAATAAGATATATGCCAATAGAGCCGCGTAAGACTAGACTTTTATCGCAAATAGCCGATGTAAATACGAGAGATAGAGACAGGTTGCCAAACGCGTGACATCATTTTGGGCGAGGCTGGGCACGTTTTTGTGGCCTGAGCGTTTTTACGGCGATCAGATTTTTTCGGTTTTAATCTTCAAATATCTTGGGAATGCGATCCGGTAACACAACAAACAACATATCAACTGATAGAGAAAAAAAATGCTTTCTTTTAAGATCAACTTAAATTTGACGCAACTACATCTTTAACTGTTCACTGTCATTACTGGCGGGCATACTATTCTGTTATAGGATAAGTTATATTTGCTTCAGCCAATCAAGAGGCAGATTGTTGAATGAGGGGCGGAGACATTTTCAAGCTATAAAAGACATGAAGCAGCCAGCAAGCATATCACATACAGATTACCTACAGGTAAGTATAACTTCTCTGTTATATTAGCATCTGTTGAGATTATACTTACTGGGAATAATAGAGTAGATGAGGAGAGACACTGAGTCAGTGTGATTATAATATAACTCTGACCTCATGAGACTATCACTCTCTACCCTGAGGAGGCTCATAGAGTCTATCATCTGGTGAGGTTAAGTTAAGGTCAGGAGGCTCTGGTTTCATTCCTCAGTCATTTTTGTACCTGCAAACATTTCCTACTGTAAATATGTCATATGTCTCTTATGGATAGAGTGAGGAGCTCCGAAACTGGAGTTTTTAGCTGCTTATCTTGCCTTTATTCTGGTCAGAATTAGCTGCAGGACTCTGAATGTATTTAGTCACCAGTTTTATAGGAGATGTATTGTTTAAAGTAGGAGAATGTATGAATTTTAGGTTTCCCATTAGATCAGATTTAGATGCGTATCGCATTCCTAGTTTTCTTTTTATACTCTGTGAATATCCAGGGTTCACCTGCAGCAACTATGTTATGGTTGGCAGCTTTATAAGTCATCAACTCACCCAGAGTCAGCAGTTGAGTCACAATTTGTTTTCATTTTTCTCTATCATATTTTACTATGTGGAGTATTTTACAGCAGACAATGGAGCAATGGATTGAGGAATATATTAGAGCTAGTGGAGCTCCTGACATTACCTCTCTTAGGGCTGCTCTAACAACCACCCCTCCTGATCAGCTGCTTCTGCTTATAACAACTATCAGAGGAAGTAAGCCGTATACAGCTTTGCTATTGGCTATCTCCCGTGACCACTCTGAAGTAGCTCGTCTGTTACTCACTCCATTGAGAGAAATAGCAGATGAGCTGCTGTTTGAGAAGGATGAGTGTGGAGATACAGCTCTGCACTGGGCTGTATGGAAGGGAGATAGAAAGTTAGTAAAGCTCATACTTCATATTGTATCCTCTGGTAAGAAGTATGAGCTGATAGCTGAGAAGGTTGGAGTGGGTTACACAGCTCTAACACTGGCTGCAGTGAGAGGATTAACAGACATAGTAGAGTCTCTACTGATCAGCCTGTCAGTAGAGCAACGAGTTTCCCTGCTCAACATACAGACTGTCAGCCAAGACACAGCACTGCACAAGGCAGCCTGCATGGGAAAGACAGCAGCTCTACAGTCTATGCTGACCTCCGTTCCTCCTGATAAAGTCTCTGCTCTCCTCAGTATAAAGAATGATGACAGTAGAACTCCTCTGGAGCTAGCAGAGTATCGGGAAATGAAAGAGACAGTAGAGTTGCTTAAGAGCTGGAAGCAGCCAGTATTAGCAGGTAGGATTATTATACTGTATGATACCAGCTACTCACTTGTACTACTCTATTGTATAACTCTCTGCTCGTCTCCCAGGGTATCTTTGTAAACATACCCTGGGGAGTTCCATCTACATTTTCTTTGTATAGAGACTGCAGTGGGTTGTAAAAGCAGTTCAGCTCTGTCTCTGTATTAAATGCTGTCAGTTCAGTCTTTTCTCTTCAGCCAACACTCAGCCCTTGCTAATCACTCATCACCCCTGCTCTCTCTTGGATAATTATAGTCTGAGTAATTTAATTCCTTATTCAAAACTGATAGGATTAAAGTGATGTTAGCAGCTCAACACCTCGTGGCAGCTATTAGTCAGCACTTAGCTGAACTCTCCTGATTCATGAATAATCTTATTAATCAATACAGTTTTGAATAGAAACATGAGCTATTTACTAGAATTATAGTAGTAGTAATTCTTACAGACTCGGCTCTTATTATAGCAAAGACTTTTCCTATGCAGCAGCTCTTACTAAAGTTCTTGCTCTTGCTAAAGTTAGAATCACAATGTTTAAGGAAGCATAAACTATGGTGTAGTTTTCCTCAAATTTTTTTAACATTTTAAATGCAGGTTCTCAGTCTATTACTCATTGAGCCGGTACACTTGATTATAACCTTAGAGAAGATAAGTACAACAAGCAATAGGAATGTTTTGCACATTAGGAATTAGGTAAGAATGCAGTAGGAACTTATATAATATTTGTTCCTATCAGCCATACTAGTTGATTCTCATTGCAATAACTCCTAACATAAACTCTTAGCACTAGTTTCTCAGGCTATATTTTAACATTTGTTCAAATAGTTGTAACTAATAGTATTAACATTTCACCCGCAGCACCAGTTGCTTCCTTCCACATGTACCTGAGGCTATAATAAATAGGGGGAAGGCTTCCTATTCATAAGATGGTTTGTCTGTTGTTCATTTTATTATAATGAAGTCTTTATCTTCACTTTGTTGTAGCCCATGCAGCCACTTACCAAAAATTTGCTACTCTCCAGGAAGCTGACAATCAAAAATCAAAAGGTAGGATTTACAGTTCTTAAGCGGTTACTGGAACAACAGTATCTGAGCCCATGAAAATATTCTTTCTACAAAACTTTAATTTTTTTTTAGTTTTTAAAAATGTGTTAAACAAATTTAAATTCATAAATTTATACCAAAACTAATTTACTCCTCACCATAAACTCTTTGCAGTAGTTCTGAGTTTATACTCTTGTGTTTCTTTATATCTCCTTCTGATGTAATAACAGTACATTTGCCATGATTCTATAGTTGTTAACAGAATATTGATGTTTCTACATATCCTCAATATATGAGCCATGGTTGTTATATTATTATTATCATATGATTGTTTAAGCATTGACCAATCAGGGAGAGGAGCTAGCAGAGTCTAAGCAGCAGATTGGAGCCTTGCAGGAAGAGGATAATCGCAAGACGGCAGGTGACTTTTTTAATTTCAGTTAAACTGGACTTTCTTCTTGTCATAAAATATGGATGACATCTATACACCTCCTTTGTGTGTAGTACCTGATATGTATGCACTATCACTAGAGTTCAGTTTAGTTCCTGCCCAGACATGTGCAGCTAGTGCTCTATAAATAGCTTAGGATGAGTCATCCCCCTGTCTTTTATCTTACTTACCAGCTGGTCAGCTGACCTTGTTCAGTGTTGAGTTGGCTAGGGTTAACTCTGGTTCAGTTGGTAATAAAGCTGTTTAATTGTAATATTACATTTGCTTAGTGCTTCTTATTGTAAGATGTAACAGTACCAGTACATGAGCCCTGATTCTATTATTGTTTTAGAGTTGGCCAATCAGAGAGAGGAGTTGACCAAACTAAAAGAGGAGTTAGTGGAGTCTAAGCAGCAGATTGTAGATCTTCAAGAAGCAGATAATCACAAGACAGCAGGTAAATTATATCTTTAGTCTGTTGCTGTAGAGAAATAATAGTTGATACCCGAGGAACTTTGCTGTACAACCACAAGCATTAACTGTAAGTATTAGTTGTGTAACAGTAGAGTCTCATAGTAGTAACAGTACATGAGCCATGTTTATATTGTTTTAGAATTGACCAATCAGAGGGAGGAGTCTCAGCAGCAGATTGTAGATCTTCAATCAGTAAACAATCAGATGACGGCAGGTAAAGTTTTTACTTACAGTTCAACTCGTGTTTGAATTTTAATATCTACATATTTACTGTTCATCAGTAACAACACATATTCATTTACCTTCATGTGTACTTTGTCTTGCTAGTTGTTAACTTATAAGGAATTGATATAATGAGTTTTGTTTCATCACTGCTATTGGCTGGTCAGCAATTAATTCTATTGGTTAACGTGCAAAGGGAGCACATCGCTCATAGTTAGCTGTTGTGATTATGTGAATCACAGGCTAAATTGCATTGCTGTACAGTAACTGAGCAGATTAGACTGCAGTGGTTACAGCTCCAAACCATCTTTTGTAAACCTACCCTTAGTTTGAAGGTTAGTTTACACAAGGTGATTGTGAGATTGTACAATTCTCATCAAAAGAGAAACATTATATTATGTTTTATTGCTTATAATAGACACCGATAAATATATGTTTATGTAGATATGGCTGCCATGATGGAGAGACTTAACAGACTAGATATTTATCTGCGTACTCCCACTAATACAGACGAGACAGGAGACCAGCTGCATGAGCCTCTGGGCTGATACCTTTCTCTTTGTTTAATTGAAATCACCTGTAGTTCTTGTTTAAGATTGATAATTAAATACAATTTTATATTTATATTTGATACATGTTCTCCTTCTCTACTCATCTAGCAGTGATTTTTATGAACACAAATGTCCATCATTGAACTGCACTAACGCTATATAATGCCAACTGCATAGCTTGGCAAAATTCCAAATCTTGTAGACTGGATTAACATATGCTATTCCCTACTCAATGTGGACCCTTCAATGTTTTAGAGCTGGTCTCACTGATGCAGCTGGCCACCTTTTTAATATTAAATATGAACAGTTCCTTAGCAATGAAATGTGATTAAAAGCTCAAAAACGAACAGTTAATCACGGCTATCACAAGACCTCCTTATATTAGAATCTCTTTTCAAAATGGCTCAAATGGGACATAGTGGTACAAAATGGCTTCTGTTTACACTTTCACTCAACCTCATTCATCCAAATATTTTCACAAATATACTTCACGCATTCAATAGAATCGTGTCTATTGTTCTTACGTGTCTATTTCATCATCATTGTGATGCTGTCACTTTCAACACTGATATCTCAAAACCTACAGTAAAAATTTATTTAATTTTTTAACTCGAAGAAGTGCATATCATCCTCTGATAAATATGACAAGCCTGTTGGTAACGTGTGATAGTCCAAAAATGCTGCAGAACTTATTCGTACTGTTTGGCAAGAAGTATGGGTCACATGATCAGATTATGACTAGACGATTGGACCAAACGGAAACAAATCTGTAAAGTAGCGATCATCCATATTTGATACGGGCTCTTCGGTAAAACCCAAAGTGTTTGTCATAAACTAGTGCTACGAGACATTTTATATTAAGCTATTTATTACAATAACCAAATGTAATGACCACGTCAGAGATATAAACTGATTTCAATCTACGGCAGTTTTGTGATGGCAGCGATTAACTGTTCGTTTTTGAGTTTTTAAGAGTTTGTAATCAGATTTTCACATATTTTGCACCTACAACACAGCAGAGTAAGACATGGTGAATCTTTTGATATTAAATAACTGTAATTTGAATTTTGTTGCAAGTCAACCTTTAACAAAAAGGTTCTAC
The DNA here is from genome assembly GCF_963576615.1 of Watersipora subatra. NCBI lineage: Eukaryota > Metazoa > Bryozoa > Gymnolaemata > Cheilostomatida > Watersiporidae > Watersipora > Watersipora subatra. The sequence goes on from NC_088713.1 coordinate 48,966,976, forward strand.
ATGAACAGCAATGATGGGCTAATACTGAAGTGAACTGGTTACAACTAGGTCAACATTCTCACTTGTGACCAGACATATTAGTAACCTATCACTAGGTATTGTCCAACATAACAAGAACACCTAATAACTTTGTATTAAGACATGCAGGTGGCTCAGGTCAGAATCATCTAGGAATGAGAAGACATTTTAAATAATGCGCTAAATTAACATTACCAGGTCACATGCTGATGTAGGGGCACAAGCTTTATAAAGCTATGAGATAAGATTATCTGACAATTACACTCTCAGGTTGCGAGGAGACAAGTCTTCAAAAATGATCTCCATTTGAAAAGATGACATTAATGTCAATGAGAAATTCACCAAAGCAGTGTCAATTGTGTCACCGATTGACAAAATTTCTTTGTTGCATCTTAGCTTCTGAACCTATAACTATTTTTTAAAGCATTTCTTTTTTTATACACCAAAGTATCATCCTAGAAGTTAATGGTTTATAGCCACGCTGTACATTCAGATCTTCTAATAGCGCTATAAATTATTATCAGAGGAAATGAGTATGAACAGGTATGGAAAGAGTAGATTATGGTTAAATTATGAACCCTACAGAGAGTGCTAGCAAATGTCTAGCAGTAGTTATATGAGAAATATGCAAACCAGGTATTTATATATACATAAGAGAAAGAACAAACATAACTGCACTGTGCATATTGTCCTTACAGTTGCTGCATGCAAAACACCATACAAGGTATTATTATAATCCAGACAGTCCCATGTTATTTTAGTAGCAAACTATAGAAGGCTCGCAGTAAGCTATTCATAGGTCTGACTCTATCCATTATGTGAGAAGGACAAAGAAATGTGATTAACATCTCACACCAATTTATTAAAGTAATCCTGCTATTGTGTGAACTTAGTCTAGTATAAATACCACACTGTGTGGGGTGAGTATCCATTTACTTGGTGCCTAGCAACTGATAAGCACACACGAGCAAACATTGTTTGTTCTCATCATGAAAGAAAGTTGACTCTTTGTAACCTCCATGACTAGTCCTGTCACATTCAAGAGCAAGTCATCATATAGTAGAGTATGATGGCAGGTAGTCTAGAGAGGATACAAAAACTTGTGTAGGCAGACATGACATTATGTGATGTCATAAATGCTGCCATATTTGATAACAGTTACTAGACTATTCTCAGACACTAAGGCTATTTTCACTCTTGATGTTTCTTTATGAGAATAATACTTATGACTTATCTTAATCTTAAGACTTGACCTCCTCTCAGTCTCTAAGATTATACCCATGTATGAAGTTCTTTTCATGAGACTAGAGCTCAGGTAAACCTCTTTATTTCATGTGAAAGACTGAGTTCCTATAAGTAAGACTATATGTATGTAAATAAAATGAGCCACAGAATATTTAAAACTTGTTAGGGTTATTTTAATTTGAATGTAAATTTTAATTTAAATTGTTTAGCCTGAATGGATGTGCAATTCTGAATATTTAGAAGCTTTTTTAACATCTAATTTCCTAACCAGCAGGTTAAAAGTTTATGGAATTTGGTTTGTATTTTATATTTAAGATAAACTTACACAAAATTGCATCAGATTTTATCAGGAAAATCAGTATTGTTCTATTAATTACGATTGTTATTGATGCGAAGAGACCGATGGAATAAATATGTATAAAATTGCGTTCACACCAGCTGATTTCATATCAGTTATCACACCAGCTGATTTTGTACCCGTTATCACACCAGCTGATTTCATATAAGTTATCACACCAGCTGATTTCATACTGGTTATCATACCAGCTGATTTCATACCGGTAGGAATGGTAGGTAGTCGATTAGTATGAGTCATACGGTGTTGATCTGCCAAGCGAAATGTTGCGAGTTCGAGTATTGTAAAAATTGATATTTCATGAAACATACTAATTACTGTATATATATTATTTTCTTTGACAGTTTCAAGATTACAAGATGAAAGTTAAATAAACTTAAGCAGTTAGCTCTACTGACTCAGCTTATTAACATTTACTATAATAAGAGCCGTGTACAGCCAAAAGATACAAAATGTAAAAATTCTCCCAAGAAAGAAAAGTTATACTAGCAGACAACCAGAACTCAATGTGTTACCTACAGCTTATTTATTGTGAGAAACAGAGCTACTCCAAGTGACACCTGGCTCAGTTGGCAATCCTAATTATAACTTTTGTTTTCAGTGCATGATCTACCACAATAGCAACTCATGAACGCACAGTAACATGCAAAAAGGACAACTCCCTTCAATGAAAACATTCATGCATTGCTGTCATAAAAGTAGTGTAGAAATGTGGGATGAAAATATACCTGTGAGCTGCCTGATTGAAATGTTGTTATTTATAAATAACATTGACTTGAAAGCACAAACCGAAGGATCTAACATGAACAGCAGTGATTGGCTAATACTGATGTGAACTGGTTACAACTGGGTCAAAAATCTCACTTCTGACCAACAATAGTGAACATTATATATTTTCCATCATAGCAAGGACGCGTAATAACGTTGTGTCAAGACATGGAGGTGACTCAGAAGTAAACATAGAATATGTTAAAACATTATTGTGACTAGGATGAGAAGACAACTACTGTAAGTAATTTAAATAATGTGCTCGTCAAACATATGTGACTGTGGCCGTGATTTTCGGACTTCGCGGTAGATTTCTATATGTTAAGTATAGAGCCGTGAAGTTGAATCTTCGATCGTCTGATGTATTCATGGATATTTTATTATGTCTTCCCATTGGTCAATTGCGACCTGCTCTTTCACCTCGTGACCTCTGTTTTATCATCAGTCCACCGCATCGATCGGAAAATTGCGTTTTCTCCGTAGTCAAGCGACCATATCCAGTTCAAAATGGCGGATCGTGTAGGAAAATACGTAAACACCGATAATCTAGAAGAGTACTTTTACACCGAACAAAGCGCAGTAAGTGATGATTCAAGCAGTGAAGATGAAAAAGAAGCTGATGACGAAGATATTGAGGAAGAGATGGCTACTGTACTTGCTTTGAGAGAGTTTGTAAGAGGTGAAGAAGAGAATGCACCAGTAGTTGTTGCTGATGACGATCATCATGATAACAACAACGGCGGCGCTGGCATTGCTGTTCCTCCACAACAAGATGAACAACAACACGGTGCTGATAACATAAATGATCAGCCCCAGAGGCAACAAGAAGACATGAAAGAACTATCGTGCTGTCAATGCTCTACCTTCTGTTTAGAATGGCTCACAGTGGAACAGATAGATGACAGCAGAACAATCAACCAAAGTTATGACAAACACAGTCTAGATCTTCTAATTCTTGGTAAAATCTCTACTACTATGCTCACTACAGAACAAGTGAAGGATCGAATGACTAACCAGCTGAAAGGGAGGTCTAGAAATAGAACTCAGTATACACATGAAGGTGAGTGTGTAGTCAATCATGCTTAATATTGTAATTGTATAGTGGGTAGTAGTTTAAGTATTCTAAAATTTATTAGTATACTATTAGCAGTAGTTTATTATCACATTCTCTCTGCTAGTTATCATACATTCACTCAGCGACAGCATCGATGCCTGGTAGTAGTGATTGCAGTGGTAGTAGTTGTAGTAGACCAATCGCCTTTGAAATGCTGTAACTACAGATTGTAACACTTGCTGAACTACTGAAATTTTCAATATCAATTCAGAGTGTTTCTTCTCTTTCAGGTCATAGTTTATGCCGGAATGGATTTATGTATTTGAATGCTATTGGTAAATCAAGACTCCTGGCATTGCAAGCTCACTATAAAGAGAATGGTTGCTCACCAAGGAATCTAAAGTATAAAGGCCGCAATAAGAAAGCTATCACTCTCGAGGAAGCTACCCGCATCGTCACATTCTTAAGAAATTTTGCTGCCATCCATGCCTTAGCCCTCCCTGGTCGATTTGCTGGTAAGCATTCACTAAAAATTACCACTACTTATTCAGTCAATAGTGACTACTCACCCATCTATATGCAGCTTTGGATCAGAGTGAGGCCCTATTATCAGTGATTGTGTTATGATAATTCAACTTGAAATTTTGTCCATCATCTTGTACAGGTCGCATGCTGGGACAGGTAAATTTCTCTGGTGTGTTTTTTATTGTGCTGGCGTCAATGCTTATCAAATTCACGAGTGATTATGTATGCTAGTATCACTTTCCTACAACTGCCTATTGCTTTCCAATTGTGTGGTGTGTGCAAGAAAACATAACGCTTTGTCTGTGTTCCTCACCGGCCCTTGCGTCAATCCAATTTTTGTTTTACACAGGATTTAGGAAATCTGATACTAAAGTGCTGCCTTGTCACTACACTGTGATCCAGCTTTATGAGGATTATGTGGCTAGTTGCACAGCAGAGAATGTAGATTCTAGAAGTATAAGATCATTCCGAAGGATTTGGAAGGCTGTGTTACCCATGCTCATAATTTCAAAACCTTCATCTGATCTGTGCTGGACATGCCAACAACACACTTACAAGTATACAAAGTGAGCTAGAGTTAGTTTTAGAGTTTTGTTACTGTTTTTTCATGGTGAATGCGTAGTAATTGCACCTTCGTATGTGAGTTTGAACAGTTGTCGTGTTTGAATTCAGATTGGCTAATGCTACAGTGGAGGAGAAGCAGCGAGCTGTCTCAAACCACCAAGATCATTTAGAGCATGCCTCTGATGGAAGGAAATACATGTATGCATGCACCCAAGCTGCCAAGGAAGCTTTGAATAATAATACAGAGTTAGGAGCACATGCTCCTATGACTGGGCCGAGTGTAGCACACTACTGCTTTGACTATGCTCAACAGGTGTGTACAATGCACTGTAACTGATATGGTGAGGCCTCTTGTCAGAATTTATATTGAACTTTCACTGTATGTAGCCTTTTCTTGTTATTCTTTCAGATTCACTACCCATGTGATCCCCACCAGCCTGGTCCTATATTTTTTAAAACACCGCGCAAGTGTGGAATATTCGGTGTGTGTATGCCAGCTATTCCAGTACAAGTAAACTTTCTTATCGATGAGGCAGTGATGAACGGCAAAGGAGCTAACCCTGTTATATCATACTTCCACTATTTCCTTGAGAATTATGGCTTAGGAGAAAGGAAACTGGTGATCCATGCAGATAATTGCAGGTTTGTGTTTCTCATAGGTCTGTACCTCTAACATTCAGTGTATGTAATCCTTGAAAAGTTTGATAATGAAGTTATATGCATGTCTGATTTGTAGTGGGCAGAACAAAAATAATGCTATGATGAAGTATCTTTTGTGGAGGGTGGAAACTGGTAGGAATGATCATGTCGAAATTAATTTCCTAGTGGCTGGACACACAAAGTTTTGTTGCGACTTCTGTTTTGGCTGGCTGAAGAAGCAAATCAGAAGAACCCAAGTATCTTCACTACGAGAAATTCAAAATGTAAGTAATGCAGGTGACATAGTCCAATGACATATCACTGGCGCAGCTGTACTGCATCCCAGTTATGCTACAATTTAGATGTTTTTAATTTTATAAGCGTCCCTAATCACTCGTTCACCCACTTCAAAGGCGGTTTTGAAATCTTCCACTTCTAATAGAGCTCAGCTTGTTGGAGCCCAAGATGGATCTGTCATTGTTCCAGTTCTTGACTGGTCCAGCTTTCTTGAAGGCAACGATATTAAACAGCTGCTCAAGCAACACCAGTTCACCATGTCTGCTACTAATCCAGGTATTAGTGGTCTTCATTTCGATGTTGTGTTCATTGCTGTGTGAATACATCAGATAATAACTATATTATCGGTGTATCTGGTCTTCTTGAAGGTATCATCACAACAAAGTTGCACCAATCTTCGGTGGAGACAACATCTCATCAGATCTGGTCTGCTATACCAGAGGGCATGCCAGAGACGATCGAACCACCAGGTTTGGACTATGACAGACGTGTGTACTTGGCCAAACACATTAGGGAGTTTTGTACAGAAGAGACGAGAGACCTTGTCTGCCCACTGGTTCCAGGTAGGTATCGTTTCAACCTTGCTTATTGAACGTCTCTCGTGTGAGTTTACTCCTGTTCCATGTTTGCTAAATGAGTCGCTTTGCCTTCTTTTGTATTGAAGCTATGGTGGCTTGATTTTGTCTTGTGATCAGACCATTTGAAAAACTGATATATTTGTCTATTGCAGATGATGAGTCAATCCCATCTACATCCAAACATTGTAAGGAATCGAAGTCTGCAGTGGATGTTACTAAGAAGTCCACAGTGAAGAAAAGAATAGTAAAAAAAGCCGGCAAGAAGAGGAAGGAATCAAGAGAGAGTGATGAGAGTGATGAGTACACTCCCCAGCCTACTAGGCGCCCTCGGGCAAAGAAATGACCATCTATGTTATCTCCCCTGAAAACTGTTTTTCGGAGTTATCTCCTTACTAATAAGCATTAGTTCTCTAAGGATTGAAATAAATACATCTATTCCTCTATTGTAACATACCTGGACATATGTAAGTAAGTTCCAAACCCATTGAATGTGTGCATGTTATATTTGACAGAAAGACATAGCAATCATAGGCGAATGCTTATCGTAACAGGTGGCAACCTGTTTTTAAATTTAATTACAACCATTTAATAATTTTTATCAATATTGGCTGATCTTGTCTTATTGAGATAGCAATGATGGTCATTCATATCAATTTTGGGGTGTTTGCTATTGCTATTGTGCAAGTAACACAGGCTATAGATAGAGAATATAGTTTGATGTAGCCGCACCAAAGGTCAAGGTCAATACTAAGGTCGCGACCTTAGAAAATCCATCGATCAGGTTCGCAGCGTCAAGTTTAGTCTGTGCTCAAACTTTCATTCCGAATGATGCGGTTGACGATGCCGTTGCTAGGGACCAAACAAAAAAGTTAGCGCTTTGCTGACTCTCCAGATTTAAACTCTTTAATTCTCAGAACAATGGATTATGTATTCTGCTGACATTCGCTGTCAGAAAACACAGCTGACAAGGGTAGGTTGGCCGGATTTGAAAAATTTAAATTGATTCAGAATCTTCACAGAATTCTGCATCTGATTATACATTATACTCAGAAACTCCAAATTCACCTCAAAGTCTGAAAATGACAGCCCCTGTCACATATCAGGTCACATGCTGCTGTAAAGTTACCAGCATTTGTTTGATTATGAGATAAATCTATGATTTATTTCAGTTTAAGAGAGGACAAGTCTTCAAAAATGAAATGTGTAGCATACTATTGAAAACACTAGAAGGACATATTTTATTGTTTAAAAAGATGAATGTCTATGAAAATTTCAACAGTTTAAAAGGCGTGGTCAAAGGCTGCCTCAATTATCTGACTGATTAGCTAAAATTCTTTGTTGTACCACAGCCTCAGAACTTATTTTTAAAGATGTGATTGCGTCAAATTTTTGTTGATTTCAATGAAAAGTATTGATTTTTTTTGCAGCTGTGAAGATGTTGTTAGTTGTTTTAGGCGATCTCATCGTCAATATATTTGAATATTAAAATTGACAAAAATCGATGGTAGTCATTGCCTAGCAACCAACTAACAGCCTCATAATTACTATAAATACTTGATACAGTTGATGTGTACAGTTTGAACTGCACTGGGTCACTAGTCTAACTGGTAGTATATTGAAATACCAGAGTAGATATGTAACCGTGTGTAGTGAAGCACAATGGTATCCTGTCATGAGCAGATATATTTATACTTATAATTGAGATATTCTGGTAACAATATTACAATAATTATATACATAGAGTTCCACAGGCTATATACCAGAGGTTAAGCTATCCATAGAAACAGAATAGATGCCTACATCATGAGATATCAGATAAAAGGGTATTAAGCAAGCTGATGATTATAATTACATAAAGGTATAAACACACTAGGCGATTTTATCGCGAGCGTCATGAGGAGGGCGGAGATATCGCTAGCGTGTGCATAAACACACTTGAGCGATTCACTAGCAATCGATATAATGGGCACGCCCACAAACTGCCAATAAAATTCCGTGTCATTAGTTTCTTCGGAGTTGTTAATAAATTTAGGTCAGTCAATACGGGCGCCGTCTAGGCGATAACGTAAACAACTTACGCATTTGTTATTAAACCTATCTCACTTTCACGGATTGTACACTGCCTACACTACAAGGAGACATAAGAAAAACGATTATTGCATTTTTAACTGTAATGTTTTTCACAATTTTTATACATATTTTATTTTGTAGTGGTTTTTTATATTTAGGCCTAATGTATTAAATATTTACCGTTCTCAAGATGGTCAGCTTGCGCAACGATTGACTCCAAATGTTGGTTTTCAACTTAGATTTTTTGTAATTTTTGTTTTTTATGATGCACATGACTGGGAGTGCTATTATTAAATTTATGAACAACTCAGTGCTCGTTCTGAAGATGTTTCAATATTAACAAAATAGCAAATTGTCGCTGCTGTACGTTGGTGAACATCGATAAGAAATAATTACCCACCATAAAATTGCATTCTGGTAAAATCCAACCAATCGAAATGCATCTCGCAAGCGATAAAGTTGTGCAGAGAAAGTCTAACGTTATCGCTCTGGATGAGCACGCTGGGTGAATTCTAGCGCAGATTAGCGCCACGCAGCGCGATATCGCTCTAAATATCGCCTAGTGTGTTTATACCTTAACAGTATAGAGAGAACTGAAACAAAGATAGAGAATAGAGGGAGTACAAAGGTGAGACAACTTCTTAAATATTGGTTAGATTTATGGGAGGGACTAAGCAATCCATTCAGAGAAGGAATAAACTAAACATTAGAAACTCATTTAGGTCATGAACTTTACCTATATATCAAAATATCAATATACCTACATATCAATATATCAATATACCTATATACATATATATCAATATATCAATATACATGTATCAATATATCGATATACCTATATATCTATATATCAATACATATATAGATATATATCAATACATATATAGATTCAAGTCTGATGAGGAGGTAGAAAAGGAAGTTGAAACTAACAAGAGAGGAAGCAGAGAAGTTCAAAGAAGTCAGGATGACTGTAGACTGTGATCCAACGAATAGTCATAACATGGAGTTTCTGGCATTCAAGTCAACCACAGCACTGTTAAGGCCTTCTGTTAAAAGCAAATAACAAATGCCTTTTAATGGCGCTGTTAGAAACAGCACAGACCTTGCTAAAGCATTCTAACAACTGAAGACTGGATGTGAAACATGAGAAATGGAAGTTATTTCACCAAGAGCAGATAACTCCAGCTTTAATCAATATGGTATTCTAAGGGGAACAAAAATGTCCTTCTGGTAAAAACCACTCAGCAATTCAGTTAAATATCAAAATAGCCTTAGAGACTCTTAGAGGGTGTGGATAACCTCTGTATGTTGAGATTGAAAGTGTGTTAGTGGTACTGAGTCTGTATACTTATTTACCTGATGAGAACTTATTACCATCAGAACAAATATGTAGTCAGAGACAGAATTGAATACATTGACTTCTAACAGACATCAGCCATGTTAGTATATCCGGGTACTGAGATGACCCACTTTATTACAAATGTATATTACATGTAAATGCTGAATTAAAAGGGTAGATTAGGTGCTGGAATTATGAAAAAAAACTCAAAATAATCTTTGGAAAAAAACGTTATGAAGAAATAGCCAAATTCTGGGCATGGCATAGGTATTAAAAACACGTTATAAATAGTGACAGGTAACGTAGTTGCCTACCCCTGCCATTAGCCTGACACATTGCCAATGACTAATTTGAGTAAGTTACTATCAGTATTGCTAAACATACTACTAAGAGCCGTGAGAGCAAGCTTTAGTGACATTACATAACGCAGAGTGCTAGGCGCATTATACTAATATAATAACACATGTCAACTAATTCATTCATTACATCTGGCTTAGCTTAATTGGTTAAGCTATTACTCGGTGAATGGGAGGTTCCGAGATCTATTCCCGCACCAAGCAGATCTGCCATTCTCAGATTTCAATAGCTATAGCTAAACACGACAGAGTTTTAAATTCATATGTATGGAGACCCACATTCCACCACAATGGTGATAATGCCTGACTCCCTATCTTCAAATGATATGGAAGTTAAAGCATAAGTTTGATTAGTTGATAATTACTGGAGGTAATCCTAGCTGAAGGTGTGTACCTAATCCAGTTCCATTTTCAACTTTCAAACATCTTCAACTATCGACTATTGATTATATTTATTGTTTCATCTCAGCATATCTATGCCAGTTTTAAACAATAGATGGCCACATAGAACCAAAATACAGACACTGCATGTGTGGTTTAGTCATGTGTCATCTAAAGAAAGTATTCAACAAGGAAACAGACTCCTCCAGTTACAATACTATAGAGTAACTTGATATGATGATAATGGCAGCACTACCTGACTACAAGTAGCTGTCTTTACAATTATTTCTAGTATCAAGTGTAAATATTGTGATAGAGTTCACTAAGAGGTCAGTTGGTATGAATGGTAAACAATACAATAACTCATCTTAATGAAAGTAATTTCTTGTGAAACAAGTGAGAGAACTAGTAACAAACATGTCTTCATATCCATATTTTTACCTTTATAATAATACTCTATAACAAACTTAAAAATTATCTTGATATAATTTGTAACTGAACCCAGAGATTTTAGCAGCAGTAAAGCATCCGCTACTAGCTTGACTAGCGCTAAGCCCCACAGCTTGGAACTTTCATCAAGTACTATCAGTAACAGCATACCTGATTTGCTGAGTGGTGAAGGAGGAAGCATATGCATTGCCTAGTGAGTATGTAGAAATCATGGCAGACGAAGCAGGTATTTACAGATAGTAACCTGAATACATCTCTCAGCTGTGGTGACATGACAAGTTCAGCAGGTGGCACTAACCAGCAGGTCCCGCAGGTAGATAGTAAATCATCAGCTAAAATATAGTGTAAAGAAAACTTGAGATAATATGAAATGCTAAAATTTAATTTAAACTCAGTATGTGTCATTTGTGTTCTGAATGTTTCAATAAGCTCTGGATATCCTTCAGATTGTACTTAATAAGGGTTCCATAAGCATTTTTATCAACAGTCTTTTCATAACTATGATATTCATCCTTCACAATTGACTCCCAGAGTTATAGCTGCAGAGTTATACACTATGTTTCCATGACTCACATAATTTGCATGATTCGAACAATTCTAATGATCCGCAAGTTGAGTTACTTTGCAGCGGGGCGTTTCAATGAACACCTGCCGACAGGGATTTAACCCCAGCCCCTGACCCCATAGGTCAAGTATTAGCCTAATTAATGACTATAAATAGCTAGCAGTTTTGTCACGCTAAGCTTAGCAGCAATCGAAAACCCCAAGAAATGCGATGCGCACGATCATTGGGCTGCGCACAATCATTCCGCTGTCATATGGAAACTAGGCTTAAGCTTAGCAGCAATCGTTCGGAAAATTGGGCATTGGAGATTGCACAAATCGAAATAAAAACAACTGAAGCGTGAAAATGTTTGTAATGTAATAGCCATCAATATTCTAATGCCATTATTCGCAAGTGCCGTTTCCATGAATCGCAAGCATGATGGATTCGATAAAGTTTTGCAGATTGCAAAACTCGCTTAGCTTGGGCATTCATGTTATTTCCATGACGCGAATAGCTTGCGGATTGGCTCAAATTTGCTAATTATGTGCATCATGGAAACTCAGTGATAGAGTTATAACACACACCAATAATTACAATAACATCACAAAGCAAGAGATTCATAAAACATCTAAGAATTAGGTAACTAAGAGACATGATCGACTGATAATAATTAAAATTACATCAAATTAAATGTTAGAATAATAAAATAAAATGTCAGGGCAAGTAAATTAAGCCTGATATCAATTGCGAGACACCGGCCCTAATATTGCGCAGCAAAACGCTTGTGACACTCGGCTTAGCAACTTCTGTTCACATAAAGCCACATCGACAATAACGGCATAAAAATGTTTGCTTACCATGCCACTTTAATAATGCTGACCTTAATCTGTACAGTGCATTTTGTATATAGCCTGCAAAGATCAAATACTGATCTAAGACCAAGTTTCTTAACTCTTTTGCTATGGTAAGCCGATGTATCGGTTTTCACGGTTATATAAGTATACAGACCGTGAGCCGATGTATCGGCTTATCAATATGGTTTTACTTTTCTTTTCATTGTGAATCTCACACATTAGCTATGCCAATCAAATGTTGTATCTCATGAAACAGCTTTGTTAGCAATCACATGTAGCCAATAAAAATCTTTTGGCTCAACAATTCCATTTCTAGCTATTTTTTCAAAACAGGAGACCAGATCGTTATTGTCATGGCATCAAGAGACAATATTAGACAAGTGATTAATTAAACAAGCTAAAATCTCTGCCTCTGAAGATGAATAGATATAGAGAACCTGAGCTCTCATGCACTATACTAAATTTGAATCTAAAAGACATACATAGAGACAAACAATAAAAGTTTGCTGTTTTTATATGTAATCATACACGGTATGAGATGGCATGGTATGAAATGGAGTGGTATAATATGGCATGGCATGAGATGGAGTGGTATGAAATAGGGTGGTATGAAATAGAGTGGTATGAATTATAGTGGTATGAAATAGAGTGGTATGAAATAGAGTGGTATGAAATAGAGTGGTATGATATGGCATGGTATGAGATGTATCAGTATGATATGTAATGGTATGATATGGCATGATATGTAGGGGTATGACGCGTAGTGGTATGATATGACATGGTAAGAGATAGAGTGGTATGAGATGGCATGGTGAGAAATAGAGAGGTATGAGAGGGAATTGTATGAGATGGCATGGTTAAAATGGAGTAGTATGAGATGGAGTGGTATGGTATATGATGTATGAGATGGCATGGTATGAGATGGCATGGTATGAGATGGCATGGTATGAGATGGCATGGTATGAGATGGCATGGTATGAGATGGCATGGTATGGTATGAGATGGCATGGTATGGTATGAGATGGCATGGTATGAGATGGCATGGTATGAGATGGCATGGTATGAGATGGCATGGTATGATATGGTATGATAAGATATGGCATGGTATGAGAGGGATTGGTATGAGATGACATGGTAAGAGAAGGCTTGGTATGATATGACATGGTAAGACAAGGCTTGGTATGAAATGTAGTGGTATGAGACAGTATGAAATGAAATGGCATATCGAGCAACAAGAATGAGCACATGCCTAAGTGTAGGTCATCATATGCCATCTTGTGAGACTTTCAGGTGAAAAGTTTGTTTTAGTTAACCATATCATAACCCTGAAGGTCTTGAAACTTATCAAATCAACCAGTGGATACCATTTTCTGAATAAGAGAATTATAATATTTGGGAAACCTTTGGAAGCACTTAAACCTCCCTAAGCTATAATATCAGGCTTTTAGAAAGGTGCAATCCATCCTGCATATCAACTACTGGGTCTGTTTCACTGTGAACTAGTCTAACACCTGGACAAATAAACATGAGCGATTCATTGATGTGGGAGACAAAACGCAATCTTGCTTTATTCTAGGAAAAATTTAACCTTGACAATTACTGCAAAATATATCCACTGAAGTCAAAAAGGCGCAGACTAGCATAAACATAGAGCGCCACAATATAATATAGTAAAAGATCTACACTCATTCTAGTATTGAACTAATGGGTGAAACATTGGATGAAATAAAAAAATGTAACAATTGGTAAACATCTGCTCACCTTGTGGCTGGTTTCAGAAGGCTGTACAAAACCCAGCTTATCTCCACAATGATCACCAACAACCATATAAGAGCTTTAATCACCTCGTCTATTGATTGGCGACTGCTCAGGCAAATCTCAATGGTGATTGGCCCAGCTTCTACAAGCAAGGATATAATTGGCTAGTTACTTTGTTAATGCTCAGTTCTAATACTTATACAAAGCATTTACAGATATTGTGATACAAGCATATTACTCATATATAAGCTCTTATTCTTAGGAGGTTGTAAAATGAACTGTTGTGTTTAATATGAACTATTATCAACAAAAACCTAAATAGGATGTACAATGGCTGACCAACACAGTATAAATACAACTAAAAAGACATCTATCATTTTTCTATATTGATTACAGGGTTCCCTCATTCATCACAGTTAATGAGGACCTGTACACTCATGATAGGTGAATGTCTGCAAAGTAATCTCAACCCCATATGTATTTTTGAAAGCTTTTTAACGATTTAAACGGTCTTAATACTTATCAACCTGGTTTTATAAGATAAAAAGCAAAATTATAATGTTATTAATACTGTATATGCGTAGAATCATTCAGCCCATACTCCCTTACTACAGATGTTATTGTCTGATTTTTCAGTCTAATATAATTACTTTTTTATTATTTGTAAATGAATTTATTTTTTACTCAAGTTCACTTTGTGCCTTTGAAGGTCAAGGACATTTAAAAGACATGAAGAAATATATGCACAAGCAATATGTAGGTTTATGCTTTACAAAATGTAACAGGAACTACTAAACCATGACTACTGCTATCACAGTGATCCTCATTGAGCGATTCCACTAGACCAGAGTATGAGAGAAATTCATGTATTTTAGTTTTTTAATTCATGCAAATAATCAATTTAATTTTGAAATAAATATTTTTATTCACGAAATACTGAGTCCTCAGAAGCAGAGTCATAAAATTGTGAGGAAACAACTACTATGAATCACAAGACAGTGATTAAAAATGTCTTCAGAAATGTCCAATGGCATAATTTTAGCACAGGACTATGGATAAACATCAACTAGGAGTTGTCCTCTCCATATCGACTTAAGGTTTAGTGAACAACGTATTACTATACAGATTAGGCAATGACCAGTACATGGATACAGTGAAAACTGTTTAACCTTCACCTAACACACTTGATATGTACGTAGTAGCCTGCAAGTCATAAATAGTGACCAAGATCTCAGGCTAGGTTTATTAACTTAACGCCTCAAATTAATATTTACTAGCACCCGTATATGTAATAATAAATTAATTTATATCTGACGAAAGGTAAGTAAAAAAAACTTCCTTCATAAAATGCCTTCATGTAATCACAAATTCAACCTTCAGTTCAAATTACTAATACATTTCATATTTGATATTTTTTATTTCCCGTTTTATCCAAACCTGTGACTCTAGAGAAGTCCAGTGTGTCATGAGAGATCATCAGGTTGAAATATAAATCATCATATTTCAAACTTCATCGATATTATCTCCACTTACTTTTTCTGTCATAAAACGCAGAGCATATGTATGTGCACAATTAATCTGAACTGCTAAAGAAGTTCTCGATTAGCGCAGGTTTTAGTGTCGATATAACAAACTGAATGTAATGAGATCGAGTCCCGTGAGAAGCAATCATCTACTTTGACCTCTGACTCTAACTTCGAACATACAGACAGAAAAAGACGGATTTTAATATAGTAAAAATTGCAGCATTTTTGCAGTTTCGTAAATGCAAAATCTTTCACAAATTATTTTTAATTGTGAGACATTCTCAATTGGAAACCAGATGGTATATAAATACTTCTGATGTATAGAGAAACCCAAAAATCACCCAATACATAGGATATTTGAAGGCACTCTCACCAAACATTGTCCATTATTAGCAAATGGTCTCTAATGACAGACCAAGTTTTTATTTACACATTATTTAGTAAAATGAGACTGATGTGATAATTTCATTGCTATGGCAACTTGTTTAGTTAGAGCGGAAGTTATACCTGAAAATATCTATTATTATTCAACGACACACGGCTAAATGTTATAAAAATCAAATAAAAGAATTTACAGAAATTCAAATTGCAGAAGCTATATCGTCAGACCCTTTAAAACACATAATAGGGATAGCCTTAGTGTCTAATTATGTAAGGGCTAGCCAAAAATGACATTTTAATGTTAGCTCGGACTAGAATTATGCTGCATTTATTTATTAAAATTATAAAATATCGTGTGCTACAAGCCCTCCATTATCATAAAGCTGCAGTACTATGAACAAACCTGATTATTAAGTATTTTCTTTCAGATCTGTAATGGTGAACATTTCAATTGTATCAACACAAAGAAATGAACTAAACAATTGTTTTTCCTCAATATCACATAATCCAACATAATCCAACAGTTTCTTACAATATGCATGCCTTGAGAGTAAATACAACGCGTCATATGGCTGGCTAATGGCAAAAAGTGCAGACAACTTCCAAACAGACACAAAAACACTAGCTAATTAATTATGCGATTAATTAAAATAATAGAGACAGTCTGATATGTGCCTACCAGCAAGGTCAGCAATCCTTAGCCGTGACTCTTTGAGTGATGTCAGGTTGGTTGGGTGGTTAGTCCGCCCTATGATTATGAGGAACTCTGAAATGCTCTGAATGACTCGAGTCTG
The DNA here is from genome assembly GCF_963576615.1 of Watersipora subatra. Classification (NCBI taxonomy): domain Eukaryota; kingdom Metazoa; phylum Bryozoa; class Gymnolaemata; order Cheilostomatida; family Watersiporidae; genus Watersipora; species Watersipora subatra. Next base: position 48,983,478 of record NC_088713.1, read on the forward strand.
TAGCTTTTGTATGATTAACTTTACCTTTGCTTATGGTGCTATGAATAAAGTAACAATTAAATGTGAAAATGACTCAAAATACCGCACTATAGAATCTTCTAGAATTGTGAAAAAAGTGATCATGTTAAGTCATACATCTAATAACCTCATTATTGTAATTATGAAGCGAGTCACACTGATGATCAGTGGCACTTCACTCCAAAACTGAACAAAAAGAAGCACTTCAAAACAGTTTTGCAGCAAGAGGATCAAATCATTGACAGCCAGTTTAGTACTTCAACACAACGATCTTTTATCCATAGAAATGTTCATAAAAACCATGTTTCTCCGAGTGGTATTTACCGTCATTGGAAAAACAACGTACACCACTTTATCACTCTAGTATAATAAGAATGATGTTCCACGATGATAACAATTTCTCGTGTGAAAAAGCATTATAAAAACAGACCCATCCATTTTATTGAAAGTGAAAAAGCTATGCCAATATCAATTGACAATATATGGTAAAAATGTGCTAATGTCTGTCTGATTAAAAACTTAAAAACCTACCTTCGCATGCTTTCAAGATGAACTTTCACAAAATCCTATTATATTCTATCAGAAAGTATCGGTAATTCTCTATCTATTGAGATTGTTTCTCAACTTTGAAGTCATCTGACTACCAGATGTTTCAAAATTAACATAGACAAAACTAAATTGCGATTAAAATCCTCAAAAGAAAAATACATGCAAAATGACATCACTATTTGCGATTGTGAATATAAAACTAGCAAAATGCTGTTACTTTATGATGCAATCTACTAGAATATTGTGTAAGTTCATATTTAAAAATTTAAAAATATTTATAACATATAACATTTATATTCATATTTAAAAATTCTGATAACTTCAGATGAAACATACTAAAATTTTGTGTAAGTTCATATTAAAGGACAATTGTTCTCAATGAACATGTTTATGGATTTGTGTTGACAATGAACAAAATTCCAACAAGGATAATAAAGGACAACTGGTGAATCAATCTAATGAAAATATTTGCAGCTTTCTCCTAACACACTTGCTATACAGCGGGTGGTTGGCTACCCTAATCTACTAACACTAAATTATGACAGAGACCTTAGGCCATGGATTGTAAATAATATGAGGCACACAGATGCACCGTTTAGAAGCTTCTACTATTGCTTTTTAAAAGACCACCTTGTTTCTCATCATCACAGAAACTATTGTAACCTTATGAGTTATTAGGTGGGTGATTACCATATATGCATACCAACTACACCAAGAAAATCTAAAATTACCGTAGCGTGTCTCGGCATAGTCTTCCGTTATGATAGTTCAGTAACAAATCTTGATATATCGCTCTGGTGAGGTGCATTGTGAAAGTCAATGAAACATGTTGTTATATAATCAACCTATTGATGTAAACTCAGATGGTTACCTCTCCTGGGTCAAAACTAAATAAATGCAAATTGAAAACAGACGTAGAAATCCATTATGTATTGGAGTTTGCTGTAAGCAATTAGGCTTGCTTGGTCAATGGCATTAATTACAGCATCACAGTATCTATACAGCAAAAAAGAAACATTTAACATATATTAACTGATTGATAAACAATTAATATTATTGGTATCAGGCCTACAGCTGAACTTCTTGCAATCAACAGTCACATGTGCACAAAATTTTGCACTCTTGAACAGTGTTTTTTAAGCCATGCATATTCCAATAAATTGAATAAAATTTTATAGGCTATTTAAATCAGAACACCCTAGAACAATTCACTGCTTGAAATACAATCTACTCTTAGTGAATGAGTGCAGCCGTTGGCCTATAACTTAAAGTATTGATGTAATTAGTCTACACACCTGATTGATACAGCATTTTCTAATTAGTTAAAATTTAGCAATTAATAATGTTCGTTTAAGTAGGCAACTAATATTATCATTGCAACTTTTCCTTGTGAGTAACAAATGTAAAATCGAGCAAACTGGTGTCCAGGGTTATTTAAATAAGCCGGAAATAGGCAGTGACAAGACGCAACTTTGCTCGGTCAGTCGTAACCCACGATACAATACCTCGCATTTTCTCATACGTTTTTGCATGACCCCCCGTAAAAGCTTATAAAGCTGAAACTTGTGCGCTTGACCAAGACATAAGCTTCTAATTACGCCTGATACAATTAATATAATTTATTTACCAGGTCTGTGGAAAACGAACGGTCAGCGCGTCTTTACGTTATGAAATATAATCTCATTCAAACGCTTATATCTCTGAGCAGGGCTGGTCTACCAAGACACAAATTACACCAAAATGTAGCTGATGGTTTAGCCTTATATTGGTCCTAATTTCTTTTGAATGAGTTCAATGGTGCAATTACATCTTTGATAATGTAAAATTATGCTGAGACTGTTACGCTATAGTATGACGTAGTGCCAGTTTAATCATATTAAATATTAGCTTTCGACGATTTCACGGGGCGTCCCCATTAACTCATAAAATAAAGTGACTTGTTAGATTGTCGGTTACGATTGACCGAGCACAGTTTTGTCTTGTCACTGCATATTTCCGTCTTATTTAAATCAGTCCATGTACCCGCTTTCGCATTTGTTACTTACAAGTGAATATTGCTATGATAAATTGGTTATTTACTTGAACAAACTTTGTTAACTGTTAAATCTTAACTAAATAGAGAGTGTTGTATTAAACAGGTTTGTAGACTAATTACATTAATACTTCAAGTTATAGGCCAACGGCTGCACTCATTCAGTAAGAGTAGGCTAGATTGCATTTCAAGCAGTGAGTTGTTTTAGGGTATTCTGATTTAAATGACTCATAAATTTTTAATCTATTCATAAAATATGCAAGGCTTAAAAAACACTGTTCAAGAGTCGAATTGTGCAAGCGTGATTGTTGATTACAAGAGGTTTAGTAGGCCTTACATCAGATGCTGAATAATATTCGTTCAATGTTCATTACTTGCTGTAAATATATATCACTGCTGTAATCTATATCATGGATTACGCAGCCCTAATTGCTCACAGCGAACTGATAAACATAATGTATTTCTACGTCTGTTTTTAATTCGCTTTTATGTAGTTTTGACCCAGGGTAGGCAACCAAGTGAGTTAATATCACCAGGTTGATTATATTGCAAATTGTTTATTGTCATTTTCAATGCACCTCATACTAGGGATATATCCTGATTTGTAACTGAACTACCATACTAGAAGGCCCATGCCGAGATAAGCTAGGGTGCCTTTGGATTTGCTTGGCATAGTCGATATGCTTTTATGGTAATCACCCACTTGATAATTGTATAAGACTTAAGATAGTTTATGTGATGATGAAGATGATACATGATTATATGTTAAAAGCAATGGTAAAAGCTTATCAACGCTGCATTTGTGTGCCTCATCATATTATTTACAAACCATGACCTGAGGTCGTTGTCATAATCTATTATAAATAGATTAAAGTAGCCAGCCACCTGTTGTATAGCAAGTGTGTTTGGTGAACGCTGCTAATATTGTCTTTCTTTAACTCACTAACCATCCTTCAACTGATAGAGTGGTTTAATTACCTCTTTGATTGCTAATCATTGTATGTGGTGTGTCGAGAATAACTCCAAGTTTATGAGTTTGCATGAAGATCTATGATATATTTGTTTTATACTATAGTATTATCGCTTGTTACATGTTGGATGTCGTTGGATATTCGTAGAGACTAATTAAGTAACAACCGCAAGCATTGAGTAGTGTGTCGGAAGAGAGGGTGAAGTGTATTTGTTCCGAATACAATCAGCAACATACGAGTAAACAAATAGCATGCGAACCAAAGTAATATGATAATGCTACATCTCCCTTATCATATAAAGGCACCAACATAGTGTGAGCATAAAACAAAATGATAATATAAAGCGTATCTATTGAACTACTGAGTATAATAAAATGACTAATACAATAGTAAACCTACATCTACAAGTCGAGACGGTTTGTCGGTTTACGGGTTCAAGTGCTCCGATGAGGAGTTGTCGTAACCTGCGGTCTGGACGAGCTAGATAAGTGCGGTCTACTTTCTGTAGGTTCAGGAGTATTAGATATGCGATTGTCAGTACTCTGATTGTCAGGTAGAGGTATTATTTGTATCCTTAGATATCACACCACTTGATTCCATTTCGTCTAACTGTCTCTTTACTATCGGCAGTCTAGGAAGTGAAACATCATACGGAACGTGTAACGCCACAGGTTCAACATCGTCCCTAACTTCTATGTTGTATGACTCGGAAAGTTTACCTAAGCCTACAAAAACTTCAGGATATTCCGTTTTAAATCTACAAAAGTCAGTAACATGTGTAGCATCAGTAACATTCATTACATGCTCAGTATCACAATGAACTAAACCTAAAGAAACACAAGCGGTTTTGTTCAACAAATTAGTTTGCTGGTTTTCTACAATGTATAAAACTTCATTTACATGCCTATCAGCTATTCTCAATCTAGCATTTACTTTGCCTAAAACAGGTAATACAGTGTTGCCAAGGCCTATGAGACGTCTATCTGACGGGCATATTTGGCTGCTACGCCAACCAAAGTCACTACACACTGACACATCCGCGCCAGTGTCAAGCTTAAAATCATGTTTTACTTCATGTCTGTCATCTAAGGATACAAATAATGATGCAGACCAAGGCTTGTTTGTAATGTTAGCATGTGTAACTTCACTTAAGAACGGGTCAGGTAAGTTTACTTCAGTTACATTAGCAGTTTTCTTACGACACATAATCTTCCAGTGGCCCGTGAGGTTACAAAAGTCACATTTGGATTAGATGGCTGGACAAGACTACTTGTTGTGCTGGGGAGTTTTGCCGCATCGAGTGCATCTAGAGTTATTGTCAGAGTTATGCTGTTTATACGTAGTCTGTGTTTGGGCCCTGTGTTCTGCAGTTTTGGGTCTCTGTGTGTGACTATTCTGGCGTTTATCTCGGTTATTGTTGTAACCTTTGGATCTCACCATGTCCACCGTACCGGTACCACCAGCAACGTTAGCTCTTACTACAGGTTGTGCTTCCTTAGCAGCTTCAAATCGCCTACATATTTCTACAGCAGCAGCTAGAGTTAAGTCTGCTTCCGACTGGAGCTTTTCACTCAGTAGGTCATCACTAACTCCTACGACTAACCTATCTCTTAATAGTTCTTCTCTCAATGCTCCATACGCACAATTCTCTGCCTGTCTATAAAGTTTATGTATATAACTGTCCATTCCATCTTGACTTCGAATTAGTTCATTAAATTTAGCACGTTCTACTATGGTATTATTTATGACGCCAAAGTAGTCGTTGAAGGCCGTGGTCACGTTATCATGTGCGTCTTCATTTATATTCCTGGCTAGTATAATATCTTCTGCTTGCTCTCTTAAAGTATATACTAATGTATTGATTTGTTCGATTTCTGTCTGTTCGGATAGCCTGCTGGCATCCCTATATCGTAACCACCTTGCCCTCCATCTAGTCCATTGAGCCGGATCTGTGAAATCGAATCTATCTGGAGATGTCAATCTTGGTGCATGAAACCTAGGAATAACAGCCGCTTGAGGGTTCTCCTCTTCTCCCATGATGAACAACTGGTCAGGAAGAGGAGTTTCGCTGCCACCATATAGTATTATCGCTTGTTACATGTTGGATATCGTTGGATATTCGTAGAGACTAATTAAGTAACAACCACGAGCATCGAGTAGTGTGCCAAAAGAGAGGGTGAAGTGTATTTGTTCCGAATACAATCAGCAACATACGAGTAAACAAATAGCATGTGAACCAAAGTAATATGATAATGCTACATATACTCAAGGTGGTACTCCTTTTGAACCAAAAAACATTTTTAATTTAATATAAAACTGAGTCGTAATGCTTGACCTAAACTTTATACTCAGTCTTGATAAGCTATTAAGTTACATGAACTATATTTCTCTTTTTAAATACTAGGATTAAGTTTGATGTTGCTCAGAATTTCTTTCATTGTCAACAAAAATACATAAACATGTTCATTGAGAACAATTGTCCTTAAACCATAACTGTCACGAACAACTTTTATCGTATTTACTAAGTAAATCGGACACGCTAATTCCGATTTTGTACTCAAAATAAAGATTAGTCCACTAACCTTCAAAGTCATTTAGGCTTTTTTAAAGCGTTTCAATATTCGTTTCGAAAACAACACAGTCGGCATTACAAGCTCCGCCCATGAATATGTGACGAAACCTAGCTTTTTCAGGAATGGAAGTTAAGAATGTTTAGTCCGATTTAGAATAATAGAGATGGGTGTCTTAAAACCAATTATTATCTAAATCCAGCCTGTAAAATAATTTCAGTTTTTTATGAAAGGTATATAAACTATTTAAAATTGCTCGTAGCTTGTTACATGACGTTTAAATGGGCTGGACGCCGAGAAAAATAAGCTCAAAAAGCGCGGTGTTATCACAAGCTAGCGTTGTTATCGCGCTTTTTAAATATGCAATGTTAAATAGCTCATCTACCTTTCAGAAAAGACTGATATTATTTTTAAGCCTGAATTTAGATATTAATGGATTTTAAACCATCCATCTCTATTATTCTAAAGCGGTCTAAACATTCCTACGTAACTGCTGTTCCTAAAAAGCTAGGTTACGTCACGTATTTATGGGAGGAGCTTGTTATGCCGATCGTGTTGTTTTCGAGACCGATATTAAAATGCTGTAAAAAAGCCTTCATTACTCTGAAAGTTAGTGGACTAATCTTTATTTTGATTACAAAATTGGAATCAGCGTGTCTGATTTACTTAGTAAATACGATAAAAGTTGTTCGTGACAGTTATGGTTTAAATATGAACTTACACAATACTTTAGTAGATTTCATAAGTGTTCATCTTTAATGTGTTACCGGAATGTAACACTCTTTGCATGAAAATGTGTTACCATCATGGAACATCAAGTAGTTGTTATCGTCACGGACTATAATTTTTATTATACTAAAGATGGCCGAGTGGTAAAATATCACACTTTTAATCTGATTGTCGCAGATTCGAGTAGCATGCTGTGAAACAATTGTGAAGTGCTCCAATTGCTGTCGTTCAGCAGTTTAACATCAGTGTGAGAAAGTATTTTGTAATTTGTAGATTTCAATAGCCCACTTTGACATCACATAATCACAATTATTCTAGCAGATTCTATAGTGCAGTATTCCTAGTCATTTCCACATTTAACGTTTACTTTATTCATAGCACTTTAAGCTAAAGATACAGTTAATCATACAAAAGCTATCGACTCCAGTCATTCAAACAAAGCATTTCAGAGTTCCTCATAATCATAGGGCCGGCCAACTACCCCGCCAACCTGACATCACTCAGAGAGTCACTGCTAAGGATTGCTGAGCTAGCTGATAGGCGCATATAAGACTCGTTCTGTTATTTTAATCAACTCCATAATTAACTAACAAGTCTATCTGTGCCAGTTTGAGAGTTGTCTGCACTTAGTTGCCTGCAGAGTCGTTATCCTCAACTATCTACCAAGTAGTGATTGCTCTCTAGGCATGCATATTGTCATTTTGTTAGATTATGCTAAGTTATGTGATAACATGGAAATATATACCTTATTATATTCTATGCATCGAGTGCTTTTTGGTTTCTCAATACATCGGAAGTATCTGTATGCTATATGGGTTCCAATTGTGAATGTCTCACAATTAAAAAGAATATGTGAAAGATTTTACAATAACGTAGGTGCAAAAATGCTGCAGATTTTACTATAGTAAAGTCTGTGTCTGTCTGTATGTCTGAGGTCAGGGTTAGAGGTCAGGGTAAATGATTCCTTTTCACGGGACTAAATCTCGTAACATCCAGTTTGTTATATCAACACTAACACCTGCGCTAATCGAGAACTTTTTTAGCAGTTCAGATTAATTGTGCAGATTTTGTATTCTCTGTATTTTATGACAGAAAAAGTATGTGGAAATGACGTTTGAAAAATGATGATTTATTGATACTGAACACTGGACTTTTAGAGTTAGAAGTTTTGGATAAAATACAAAATAAAAATTATTAAATATGAAATATATCAGTAATTTAAACTAGAATTGATTTTGTGATTAAAAAGTGCATTTTATAAAGAAAGTTTTATTTACTTACTTTTCGTCAGATATATGTATTTTATTATTACATTTACAGGTACTAGTAAAAATTAATTTATGACGTTAGGTTAAGAAACCTAGCTTGAGATCCTGGTCAGTGTTTATGACTTGCAGGCTAATGTGTATATCAAGTGTGTTAGTTGAGGGTTAAACAGTTTTCACTGTATCCATGTACTGGTCATTGCCTAATCTGTATAGTAATTATCATTTTGTTTACTAACCATGTAAGTCTTTATGGAGAGGATAACTCCTAGTTGTTGTCTATCCATAGCCTGTGCTAAACTTACATTGGATGCTATTTGAAATTTCTGAAGACATTTTTAATCACTGTGTTGTGATTCATAGAAGTTGTTGCCTCACTACTTCATGCTTCTGCTTTTTGGCCTCAGTACTTCTTGAATAAAAATATTTATTTTAAAATTAAAATAAGGTAGGGTTGAAAATTAGATTATACTAGTACGTAGTTACGTTTTTGTAGGCATTACTTTGTGAATAAAAACATTCACTTTCAAATTAATTTGGACTGAATCACTTAAACACATAAATCTCTCTCATACTCTGTCTCAGTTGAATCTCCCAATGAGCATCACTGTGATAGCAGCCATCATGGTTCAGTTTTTCCTGTCATAATTTGTAAAGTGTAAACCTTTACAAATTTATATACTACAACATTTTTATATCACACTATCCTATACCATACCATCTTATGTCATACCATCTTATACCATACCATCTCATACCATACCATCTCATACCACTCCATCTTATACCATACCATCTTATGTCATACCATCTTATACCATACCATCTTATGTCATACCATCTTATACCATACCATATCATACCACACCATCTCATACCACTCCATCTCATACCACACCATCTCATACCGTGTAGGATTACATATAAAAAACACAAATTTTAAATGTTCGTTTCTATATATGTTTTTCTAGCTTCAAATTTAATATAGTGCATGAGAGCTCAGGTTCTCTATCTCTATTCATCTTCAGAGGCAGGTATTTTATCTTGTTCACTTAATCTCTTGTCTAATATTGCCTATCAACTGTTTTAGCACTGATCTTCAGGAAAATGTGATTTAGTGGATTTCCTTAAAGCAGGTTGGAAGGAAGATTGGGAAGAAACAGAGAAACAGTCAACTTAATTGAAACAGGTTTATATTTTGTCTTCTGCTTGTTTCCTCACTTTTATCATATACTGAACATGACATGGGGTGTTTCTAGGCTGCTTTTATTGTCTAAGTCTTGCATGTCTTCATTTTCAGAGAGAAAATTGTTGCATATCACACAAAGTATGCGTTTCACAGACATACATAGCCATATCTCAATATCAACATTGATAATGTTTTAGATCCTGAACTGTGATAATTTACTTTAAAACAACCTTCATAGCTAATATATTTACCAGAACTATTCAATGAGTAAATATCCTGATGAGGTGAAGATAGTCAAGAAGTTCCTTTAAAAAAAGCTATTTTATATGATACAAATCCACAGCATGTGTGTGGACCTGCCTGCACAGTGTTCACCCTTCATCATGCCTTTTAAATGCACTTGACCCTCAAAATCATCTAACAAACAATGAAAAGAAACGAAATTATTGGGATTCACAGTTCAGTATGATCAGAATCATAATATTCTATATTTCTATGAGTTTGAAATTAGTTTGTTTTTGCAGGTAGAAAGCCTGAGTTTCTTGGCTCTTATATACCTCGGGAGTTGTCAGCCCAACCATAAGAAACACAAGTCCTTCTGAAGTACACTGGCAAGCACACTCTTCTAAACTTCCCCATCAGTGAGTATTGCAAGGACTTCCAATCGCTGAGTTGATCCACCTAACTTGTTCTATCATGTCATGCACTTATCATGTCTTGCACTTGTCCTGTCGTGCACTTGTCCTGTCATGCCCTTGTCATGTCATGCACTTGGTCTGTGATGCTCTTGGTCTGTCATGCTCTTGGTCTGTCATGCACTTGGTCTGTGATGCTCTTGGTCTGTCATGCTCTTGGTCTGTCATGCACTTGGTCTGTCATGCCCTTGGTCTGTCATGCACTTGGTCTGTCATGCACTTGGTCTGTGATGCTCTTGGTCTGTCATGCTCTTGGTCTGTCATGCACTTGGTCTGTAATGCTCTTGGTCTGTTATGCACTTGGTCTGTCATGCACATGTCATTTCTTGCACTTGTCCTGTTTTGCAATTGTCCTGTCATCCACTTGTCCTGTCATGCACTTGTCCTGTCATGCACTCGTCCTGCCATGCACTCGTTCTGCCATGCACTCGTTCTGCCATGCACTCGTTCTGCCATGCACTCGTTCTGCCATGCACTCGTTCAGCCATGCACTTATTCTGCCATGCACTTGTTCTTCCATGCACTTGTTCTTCCATGCACTTGTTCTGCCATGCACTTGTTCTGTCATGCATTTGTTCTGCCATGAATTTGTTCTGCCATGCACTTGTTTTGCCATGCACTTGTTTTGTCATGCACTTGTTCTGCCATGCACTTGTTCTGCCATGCACTTGTTCTGCCATGCACTTGTTCTACCATGCACTTGTTCTGCCATGCACTTGTCTGGTCATGCATTTGTCTGATCATGCATTGGTCTGTCATGCACTTGGTCTGTCATGCTCTTGGTCTGTCATGCTCTTGGTCTGTCATGCACTTGGTCTGTCATGTTCTTGGTCTGTCATGCACTTGGTCTGTCATGCACATGTCATTTCTTGCACTTGTCCTGTTTTGCAATTGTCCTGTCATCCACTTGTCCTGTCATTCACTTGTCCTGTCATGCACTCGTCCTGCCATGCACTCGTTCTGCCATGCACTCGTTCTGCCATGCACTCGTTCTGCCATGCACTCGTTCAGCCATGCACTTATTCTGCCATGCACTTATTCTGCCATGCACTTGTTCTTCCATGCACTTGTTCTGCCATGCACTTGTTCTTCCATGCACTTGTTCTTCCATGCACTTGTTCTGCCATGCACTTGTTCTGTCATGCATTTGTTCTGCCATGAATTTGTTCTGCCATGCACTTGTTTTGCCATGCACTTGTTTTGTCATGCACTTGTTCTGCCATGCACTTGTTCTGCCATGCACTTGTTCTGCCATGCACTTGTTCTACCATGCACTTGTTCTACCATGCACTTGTCTGGTCATGCATTTGTCTGATCATGCATTTGTCTGGTCATGCACTTGTCCTGTCATGCACTTGTCCTGTCATGCACTTGTAATGTCATGCACTTGTTATATCATGCACTTGTTATTTCATGCATTTGTCATTTCATGCACTTTTCACGGGACTTGATCTCATAACATTCAGTTTGTTATATCGACACTAACACCTGCGCTAATCGAGATCTTCTTTAGCAGTTCAAATTAATTGTGCAGATTTTGGTATTATCTGCATTTTATGACAGAAAAAGCATATGGAAATGAAGTTTGAAAAATGATGATTTATTGATACTTGACACTGGCCTTCTAAGGTTAGAAGTTTGGATGAACTACAAATTGAAAATTATTAGATATGAAATATATTAGTAATTTAGACTAAAAGTTGATTTTATGATTGAAGAGTGCATTTTTATAAAGGAAACTTTTATTTACTTACATTTCATCAGATATATGTATTTTATTATTACATTTACAGGTACTAGTAAAAATTAATTTATGACGTTAGGTTAAGAAACCTAGCTTGAGATCCTGGTCAGTGTTTATGACTTGCAGGCTAATGTGTATATCAAGTGTGTTAGTTGAGGGTTAAACAGTTTTCACTGTATCCATGTACTGGTCATTGCCTAATCTGTATAGTAATTATCATTTTGTTTACTAACCGTGTAAGTCTTTATGGAGAGGATAACTCCTAGTTATTGGTTATCAGTATCCCTGTGCTAAATTTATGCTATTTGACATTTCTGAGGACATTTTTAATCACTGTGTCGTGATTCATAGTAGTTGTTCCCTCTCTACTTCATGATTCTGATTTTCGGCCTCAGTACTTCTTGAATTAAAATATTTAATTCAAAATTAAATAAAGGGAAGGTTTAACAATAGATTATGCTAGTTCCCAATTATGCTTTTGTGGAAATTACTTCGTGAATAAAAATATTCACTTTCAAAATTAAATTGAACTAAATATCTAAAATACATGAATTTCTCTCATACTCTGGCCTAGTGGAATCACTCAATGAACATCACTGTGATAGCAGTAGTCATGGTTTAGTAGTTCCTGTTACATTCAGTAAAGCATAAACCTACATATTGCTTGCGCATATCTTTCTTCATGTCTTTTAAATGTCCTTGACCTTCAAAAGCATCTAATGAACATATGAAAAAAGAAACTCCGTCCGTGGCAAAGGAGTATGGAGTGTTTTTATTAGATTGAAATAAACTCTGTCTGTAGCAAAGGAGTGAATGAGCTTACATTTATACAGTATCAATAGCATTATAATTTGACTTTTTTATTAGTTAAAACGAGGTTGATAAATATTGACATTATTAAAAATGTCTTAAAAAACACATATAGGGATGAGATTACTTGGCAGATTTTTACCTATCATGAGGTTGCAGGTTTTCATTAACTGTGATGAACTAGGGAGCCCTGTGATCAATACGAAAATCGGGATCTACGAAAATCGGGATCTACGAAAATCATGATCTCTTTTTAGCAGTACTCATACTGTGTTGGGCAGCCATTGCACATTCGCTTTAGATTTTTGATAAAAATAACTCGTATTGAACACAGCAGTAAATTTTACGACCTCTTAAGGATAAGAGCTTATATATGAGTAATATTTTTGTATCACAATATCTGTAAAGGTTTTGAATAAGTATGAGAACTGAGCATTAACAAAGTCTTGTTTGTTGTTAAGATTGTTAAGATATGGTTAACTAAAACAAACTTTGCACATAAAAATATCACAAGATGGCGTATGACGGCCCACATTTAGGACTGTGATCGTTTTTGTTGCTCGATATGCCATTTCATACCATATCATACTATGCCATCTCATACCATGCCATCTCATATCATACCATCTCATACCATGCCATCTCATACCATGCCATCTCATACCATGCCATCTCATATCATGCCATCTCATACCATGCCATATCATTCCATGCCATATCATACCATACCATCTCATACCATGTCATCTCATACCATGCCATCTCATACCATGCCATATCATACCATGCCATATCATACCATGCCATATCATACCATGCCATACCATACCATCTCACACCATGCCATCTCATACCATATCATCTTATACCACACCATATTATACCATACCAACTTATGCCATTTCATACCATCTCATACCACTCCATCTCATACCGTGTATCATTACATTTCAAAACAGGAAACTTTAAATGTTTGTCTCTATGTATGACTCTCTAGCTTCAAATTCAGTACAGTGAATGAGAGCTCAGATTCTCTATATCTATTCATCTTCAGAGGCAGGTATTTTATCTTGTTCACTTAATCACTTGTCTAATATTGCCTATCAACTGTTTTAGCACTGATCTTCAGGAAAATGTGATTTAGTGGATTTCCTAAAGCAGGTTGGAAGGAACAATGGGAAGAAAACAGAGAAACAGTCAACTTAATTGAAACAGGTTTATATTTTTATAATCTGCTTGTTTCCTCACTTTTATCATGTGGGTCATGATCACAGAAACCATGGTTAAGTTGACATTGTAAGATTTGGAGTTATCTACATTAGCAAAAGGAGAAAATTCTTACTGTTATTTTGCAAAAAGAATTTTGATTCTAGCTTAATTACAGCAGATTTTATGGTCAATAAACTGAATGCACTTTTACCATTAGTGCGAAAACATCGTTCTGAGAAAACTGGTGTTAGAGTTCAAGAATCGAAAACTAATGCACAATTTTGTTTACGTTTCAAAACGTCATAGCAACCAATATCAAGAAGTTGTGACATTTATCTAGATTTCTGTTTTTATATCCAAAAAGTTATGCTGAATTTAAAAATCTAAACAGGTTTTAGCTGGTTGTCATAAAAATACTTGTATATTTATAAGGAAATGTATTACTTAATTTTGCAGCTATCAAAAACGGCTTGGCAGCACCGTGATATCGGACGCAGCCAAATTATCAACAAAATCCTTAGAAAAATAACAACAGTACCATATTGCACACCATCGGTATCTATATACTTCGATCTTGGAAATTCGAATAATTATTCTTATAATTAAATCTGATAATAATCCTATAAAATCGAATAATTATTCTTTTAATTAAATATTGTAATAATCTTGTAAGAATCGTTAAGAAAATATCATCGTAATTCCCTTTACTTTCACTGCTTTTGACATCAGTTAGAATACCATAGTACTCATTACATGTGTCCAAAATGTCAGAGTTATCTTTAAAATAGGCAAAAAAGAAACGATAATATTTATCGGACGCCATTTTTCACTACTTCCTGTTTAGCATAGCAACGGTTTCAAGGTTGTTTTTTCGATGGTTAAAGACTTTTATTGGCTAAACTGACTTCAGATTCAGAAAGATCACTCTTTGATTAGTCTAGAGGCACGTGTTACAAAAATCGTTACCGATATTATACATTCAGTTGGTGCAACTTCACAGTCGGATAACTCAACTTCGTGATTTGCGACTTAACCATGGTTTCTGTGACCGTGACACATATACTGAACATGACATGGGGTGTTTCTAGGTTGCTTTTATTGTCAAAATCTTGCATGTTTTCATTTCCAGAGACGCAAAATGTAATTTAGCAGCTGATAGATTTCTCATTGTCAGCTAAAATGAACCAGAATGAGTTATGAACAGTTTCAATTGACACCCGTGACCTTCACATATCTGTCACAAGTAAAAATATGTATGTCTATAGTTAAACAGCTGTTGTGAAAAGTGTTTTATCATCGTTATTCAAAAAAATTGCAAAAGAATATGCTCACACTGAAGATCATTTAATTTGATTTGCTGTTAGGGTCTTTAAAAATAAACTTTTTCATGCAATCATAAACGCATTCATTTCTGTGGCAGGTAGATCAATATGTTTGTCCAGAGAGCCAATGCATTGGTTACACACACGATGCCTATCACTGACATGCGCATACATATCTCAATATGAATATTGATGCTTTAGATCCTGAACTGTGATAACTAACCTTCACAGCTGATATATTATACAGAACTATTCAATGAGTAAATATCCCTATGAGGTTAAGATAGTCAAGAGGTCCCTTTAAATGAATATTATTTTTATACTTGATGTCGGTCCACAGTATGTGCGTGGACCGACCTGCACAGTGTGCGCCCTTCATCATGCCTTTTAAACGTCCTTGACCCTCAAAATCATCTGACAAACAATGAAAATAAAACGAAATTATTGGGATTCACAGTTCAGACTGATCAGAATCATAATACTTTACATTTTGTGGAGCTTTTTACGAGTTGAAATGAGTTTGTTTGTGCAGGTGGAAAGCCTGAGTTTCTTGGTTGTTATATACCTCGGGCAGTTGTCAGCCCGACCACAGGAAACACAAGTCCTTCTGAAGTACACTGGCAAACACACTCTTTGAGACTTCCCCAACAGCCCATCAGTGAGTATTGCAAGGAATTCTGATTGCTGAGTGGATCCCCCTAACTTGTTCGGTCATGTCTTGCACTTATCATGTCTTGCACTTATCCTATCATGCCCTTGTCCAGTCATGTACTTGTCATGTCATGCACTTGTCATTTCAAGCACTTGTCATTTCAAGCATTTGTCATTTCATGCACTTGTAATTTCACGCATTTGTCATTTCACGCACTTGTCATTTCACGCACTTGTCATTTCACGCACTTGTAATTTCAAGCATTTGTCATTTCATGCACTGGTCATTTCACGCACTTGTCATTTCACGCACTTGTCATTTCATGCGCTTGTAATTTCATGCACTTGTCATTTCACGCACTTGTCATTTCACGCACTTGTCCTTTCACGCACTTGTCATGTCATGGTCCTGTCATGCCCTTGTCATGTCATGTACTAGCCCTTTTATGTCATTTATTTGTCCTGTCTTGCGCTTATGATGTCATGCACTTATCATGTCATGTACTTGTCCTGTCATGCCCTTGTCATATCATGCACTAGCCTTTTTATGTAATTTATTTGTCCGGTCATGCACTCGTCCGGTCATGCACTTGTCCGGTCATGCACTCGTCCGGTCATGCAATCGTCCGGTCATGCACTCGTCCGGTCATGCACTCGTCCGGTCATGCACTCGTCGGGTCATGCACTCGTCCGGTCATGCACTGGTTCGGTCATGCACTCGTCCGGTCATGCACTCGTCCGGTCATGCACTCGTCCGGTCATGCACTCGTCCGGTCATGCACTCGTCCGGTCATGCACTCGTCCGGTCATGCACTCGTCCGGTCATGCACTCGTCCGGTCATGCACTCGTCCGGTCATGCACTCGTCCGGTCATGCACTCGTCCCTTCATGTACTCGTCCTTTCATGTACTCGTCCTTTCATGTACTCGTCCTTTCATGTACTCGTACTTTCATGTACTCGTCTTGTCATGTATTCGTCTTGTCATGTACTCGTCCTTTCATGTACTCGTCTTGTTATGTACTCGCCTCGTCATGTACTCGTATTGTCATGTTCTCGTCTTGTCATGTACTCGTCTTGTCATGTACTCGTCTTGTCATGCACTCGTCCCGTCATGCACTCGTCCCGTCATGCACTCGTCCCGTCATGCACTCGTCTTCTCATGCACTCGTCCCGTCATGTCCTCGTCCCGTCATGTCCTCGTCATTTCGTGCACTCGTCATTTCGTGCACTTTTCCTGTCGTGCACTTTTCCTGTCGTGCACTTTTCCTGTCATGCACTTTTCCTGTCATGCACTTTTCCTGTCATGCACTTGTCATTTCATGCACTTGTCATTTCATGCACTTGTCATTTCATGCACTTGTTATTTCATGCACTTGTCATTTCATGCACTCGTCCTGTCATGCTCTCGTCCTGTCATGCACTCGTCCTGTCATGCACTCGTCCTGTCATGCCCTTGTCATTTCATGCACTTGTCATGTCATGCCCTTGTCATTTCATGCACTTGTCCTGTCATGCCCTTTTCCTGTCATGCCCATGTCATTTCATGCACTTGTCCTGTCATGCACTTGTCCTGTCATGCACTTGTCCTGTCTTGCACTAGTCCTGTCATGCACTAGTCCTGTCATGCACTTGTCCTGTGATCCTCTTGTCCTGTTATGCCCTTGTCCTGTAATGCACTTGTCCTGTCATGCCCTTGTCCTGTAATGCACTTGTCCTGTCATGCATTTGTTCTGTCATGCACTTGTCATTTCATGCACTTGTCCTGTCGTGCACTTCTCCTGTCATGCACTTGTCATTTCATGCCCTTGTCCTGTCATGCACTTGTCCTGTCATGCACTTGTCCTATCATGCACTTGTCATGTCATGCACTTGTCCTGTCAAGCCCTTGTCCTGTCATGGCCTTGTCCTGTCATGCACTTGTCCTGTCATGCACTTGTCCTGTCATGCACTTATCATGTCATGCACTCGTCCTGTCATGCCCTTGTCATTTCATGCACTTGTCATGTCATGCCCTTGTCATTTCATGCACTTGTCCTGTCATGCCCTTTTCCTGTCATGCCCATGTCATTTCATGCATTTGTCCTGTCATGCACTTGTCCTGTCATGCACTTGTCCTGTCATGCACTTGTCCTGTCTTGCACTAGTCCTGTCATGCACTAGTCCTGTCATGCACTTGTCCTGTGATCCTCTTGTCCTGTCATGCCCTTGTCCTGTAATGCACTAGTCCTGTCATGCCCTTGTCCTGTAATGGACTTGTCCTGTCATGCATTTGTTCTGTCATGCACTTGTCATTTCATGCACTTGTCCTGTCGTGCACTTTTCCTGTCATGCACTTGTCATTTCATGCCCTTGTCCTGTCATGCACTTGTCCTGTCATGCACTTGTCCTGTCAAGCCCTTGTCCTGTCATGGCCTTGTCCTCTCATGACCTTGTCATTTCATGCACTTGTCATTTCATGCACTTGTCCTGTCATGCACTTGTCCTGTCATGCACTTGTCCTGTCATGCACTTGTCCTGTCATGCACTTGTCCTGTCATGCACTTGTCCTGTCATGCACTTATCATGACATGCACTAGTCATGTCATGCACTTGTCCTGTGATGCCCTTGTCCTGTCATGCACTTGTCATTTCATGCACTTGTTCTGCCATGCACTTGTCATATCATGCACTTGTCATTTCATGTACTTGTCCTGTCATACACTTGTCATTTCATGCACTTGTCCTGTAATGCATGTGTATTCTCATGCACTTGTCCTGTCATGCACTTGCCTTGTTATTTTGTGCACCAATCATATCATGCCCCTGTTCTGTCATTTCAAACCATAGTGATGATGATTTCTGTCTCATTTTCATACTCAGATGTTTTATGAATTTCATGTTATTGTAATTATTTGTGTGTGTTATAACTCTGTAGCTCTGTAGCTATAACTCTGGGAGTTATTGCTACAGAGCTGTGGGAGTTATTTTTCTAGTAAAGTAAGACATTTTAGTTCCTGGGTATACTTACGTGTATATGGCTGATGTCTGTTCGGAGTCAATGTATTCAATTCTGTCTCTGGCTACATATTTGTTCTGATGGTAATAAGTTCTCATCAGGTAAATAAGTATACAGACTCAGTACCACTAACACATCTTCAATCTCAACATACAGACCCGTCCCTCAACCTGTACATATGTTCATAGGCTATCATTCTTTAAATCGACTCGCTGAGTGATTTGTATCAGTAGGACATTTTTGTTCATGCAATAATGCTTCATCGATGAAGGCTAGAGTTGTTATCCTATGATATGATAAGTTATGTCTGTTTTTTTATTACACACATGCAATACCTGTATGCTGTCCTGCATTAGAAAATATCTGTATTCCACTTTTTCTGTCTAACAACTTCATCCAGATTCATTTGAGATTTACCCTAACAGAAGCCCATAACAGTTGTCTAGACTCTCCATATGAGGGCTCTGGCTGGCTGCAGATCAAGTATACTTGGACTATGGTTCTTGGACGGTCAGGTGCTTCTAAAGACCATAACATGAGGTGTGTAAGATTGGAAAGCGTACCCCGTTTTACTCACATGTTGCTGTACTAACTCTGAACATAAGATGACATGCAGTATATTTGTATGCATATAAAGGCTTAGGTAGACACACCATAGTCAGACGATAGAAGTCTTTCTAAGCTCTGCCAGGGGATTAGAAATGCTTTTTAATGTTTACATTTAAAGTTCTTATTCCATATTCATGTAGTTTGAGTGACTGACAGTCATGTTCAGAGTCTATTTGATTGTATCCATTAGCAGGTCTGTTGGATAGGAAGGCAAGTAGTACATGTATCTCTACTCTGTCTCTAGTCTGGGAATTTCATCTCTCCTGATTCATTAGCATCTTTTTCTTCTGTCTATGGGCAGGTCATGTGCCACTCCTCCAGTTTTTTTTTCTAAACAAAAAAACTGGAAAGAAATTTCGGGCTACCCTTAAATCTCTGTTGGACCTCTTTACTCCACACTGACTAAAGACTTAGTGCTAGAGACATCCCATACTATGACTATTCATTGGCTCACAGTCTACAGTCATCCCAACTTCTTCTAACTCCTCTGCTTCCTCTCTTGTAAGTTTCAACTTTCTTGAGGATCTCTCCACCCTGCCCTAGATCAATTAAGCTATAGACACTTCACACTAATCACTGACTCACTGTCTACAGTCATCCCAACTTCTTCTAACTCCTCTGCTTCCTCTCTTACTGCTTCAAAGTGTAAGTTTCAACTACCTTTTCTACCTCTCGTCAGAGCTACTATGTTCATCCTAGTTCCTCCTGTCTTTCCTTCCAGTTCGACTAATGCTCTTTCTCCTTGTTGTATCTTGTGTTCTAGATTGTAGGGAAAGAAACTCGTATAGCGGGGCCAATCGTAACCCAATGGCGCGCTCCAGATAGAGGTGTGATTGATAGTCCTTCTTCTTGTTGTATCTCTTTCTTGCCTTTTTCCAATATCAGCCTTTCTCTCTCCTGTCTCTGAATAACCATGAATAATGTGCCTCCCTTCTCAAGTAACAGACCGATGTAGAGCTGATTATTCTCCTCTAAGGCATATTCTGGAGTAGTGAGAGTTGTGACATCATGCATCAATAGGTAAGACAACTTGTTTTTTTTTTCATAATATACCCCACTGAAACACAATCAACTCCTTTACTGCTAGCCTTTGCTACTAGCATTTGTGGAGCTGGAGTTGTGACATTATATTTGTAAAGGTAGAAGAACTTTTCTTTCTTACAATAAGCCTCAGTTATAGGTATCTCCTTCACTACCATACTGTACTACTAGCATTGGCTTACTGAACACTTCTGATCTGTTAAGACTTTGGTAGCAACACCTTAGAAATAATCAATAACTACATCAGGATAATAGTAGTTCCTTGTTCAACGCAGTCTTGATACTTATATGGATCTGAAAAATGGTTTACATTTACGATGGTATATGAACAACTAGTTTTAGGCTAAAAGTTGTGCCTAGCGCCCATCCGGCTAAAGGTTTATCATTATTTATTTATAAAAGTTTATTGTTATTTGTGGGAAAAATGTTGATTTTTGTACCTTATAAATTTGCAGATTTATAGGATGTAATTTGATAGCATCCTTGCGTTTATCCTAACTCCTCTTACAATGAATCGGTGCTCACAACTCCTCTTCTATTGCGCATATAAAGCTAGTTTTGGCTGCAAGCTGTAGTAAACATAACAATGAGTGCAATGGAATTTTGTACAACATTGTTAAATACAATTATAAAATCAACATATAGCAAGATTAAACCTTTTGGATGCAATAAATCTGCTAACTTACCTCCGATCTTTCAAAGATCTCCTAATAAATGTACATCGAGAAACACAGAAATATATCTACCAGTTGATATCTATTGTTTGTAATTGACCTGTGATGATATTATAGCCTGTGTCCTTCTTTGCACTTTGGGATTTTCAATTTTAGTTTGATTCCAAATTTGAAGACACATTTCGTAAGCAGTAGGTAAGTACCTACTACTTTGTTGACGCAATGATTTAAATATTCAGTGGTTTGAATCGCTTCAAAAAATTAAATTTGCACAGTTTGAAACCATTTCCAAACTAAAAAGATAAAAATTATGACAACAATTCATAGCTTGTACAGTGGTGATAGAGTGCAGATATATGCTAGGTCGTTACATAATACGCCCGTACTTCCCATTTGATATTCTCTAACAAGAGGAAATAACTCTAAAGCTACCATAATTGCTTCAACTTGCTCAGTTTCTCCATAAGACAGCATTTCTCTCTAATATCAGATGCTGGAGTGTAATTGATTAAGGTATTGTCACCCTGTTGCTGCAGTCTGTGAAGTATCGAGTTTATCATTATCAAGTACCATCACAATTCATCTGGCACTTTGCTAGGCAAGTTTATTTTTAGAGTTTCCCTTCCTGTGGGCAAAGTAATTTCAAATGACTATTTGTTACGTTTTAATAATTTAGGCTGACACTAATTTGACCTTTGATTCTCATGAACTATGCAGGAAAGGGATCTGTCGAAAATCAACTACCAAAATACTAATACTAGCACTGATGAGTTTGATACTAATGATTATCAGATGCTTAGCTAATTCGAGCAGATCATTTATCTAGAAAATTTGTGGATTTTTAGCCCACATTAACTCCATATTTTTGAGCAAGGTTGTGGAATGCATTTTTGCAATTAACGAGAATCTCATTGAACAGTCAAATTCCAGTTTATTCATTTCTAGTGATAGCACTGCTTTGGTAGCTCACTTTAAATTTGTTGTGATTCTTTGACCTTCACTCGTCCTTACCAACTCTGACCATGAGTGAATGTTTACTTGATATTTGTCAATCTCGGCCTCTTAAGGACGATTAGATGGTTTCTGCATGCTTGGTTCTCTTCTCTGCTATCGGTAAATACCAGAGTCTAGACCAGTTGTGATGTCATACACTCGAACAGACGTATATTTCTATACATTAAGTGCACATTGCAGTGACCTTCCTAGGAGGTACCAGCAAGTAAAAGAGATGCTAAGAAGAATAATTGTAGAACTCTACAAATCAGCAGAAACTGCAGGAACCCGAGTCGACCTTAAATTCTCACCATAAGGTCAGTAGCAGGTCTCTCATCCATTATATCAAGAGTGTCAGGTTCGATGTACATGTCTTTATTGATGAGTTAGTCAACACAAGTCATTGTATGCATCCTATCCATGATGCACTTAGACATACATTCCTCTTTGATAGAGATTACTAGGGTCTTCTGTTCTCTGGCTGCATCCACCTCAAGCTCTAGTATCATCTGTCTCCTGACCATATTGTTACTCTATATAACAAGTTGTTAAGCAGTCACAGGCAATTCAGGACAAGTTTCCATTCACAGATGCTACCCAACTTCTTAAGATTTCTCATGAACTGGCACTCCATTAGGTTCATGTTATCAGACCGAGTCCATTTAATCCTTTTAACCAGTAGCCCATTTATCACAGTCTTGTCCTGGTTCAGCTACCGGGTAGCTAGGAAAGGGAGCAGTGGTTTCTGGGATCTCACGGTCACCAGTGAACTCCCCTACTAACTGAGCTATACTTTCTATATAGATATTCACATAAATAAAATTATATAAGGTCTTTATATAATTTTATTACATAAATAAATATACATTATACTTAAATACAATAAATAAATATACAATCTATATAAGGTTATTGTAAGGTCTTTTTCTGAATAACATTCTTGTAGTTACCCACTGAGAACATCTTGTACTTGTTGTGCTCTGTAGAAAAGCAGGAAGGCAGGCCACAAATTAATAAAGGAAATAAGGAAAGTAGGAAAAAGGTCAGAAATTAATAAAGCAAAATACTTAAGGATTGAATTTTATTGCAGAGTTTTGTGTACGATTAATAACTCAGTCTATTTTTAAATAAAATAGTGTGAATACATGGACGTTATTGCTGTGTATTGCTATTAGCAATAGAGAAGGCAATTTCATGTTGGTTCAACTCAAGTCTTTAATATATTTACTTAAGCATAATAGAGTGGACAACTCCATCAACTACACCCATCACTCGCTACATCTACAAATGTATCTTGTATCAACTAATCATTTCAAACCTCAACCTGAGTTATTGACTGTAATAAGTTGACCAATCAGAGTTTACAATCATTCTCATCACACGACTATCTACATTAATCTCTCTTTGTTTCTAATAGGTTACATTTTTGTTTATGACCATCTTCATTCATGTTTATTTGTTTCTGATAGGTTACATCTTGCTGATAGGTTACATCTATGTTTATGACTATCTACATTCATCTCTCTTTGTTTCTGAGAGTCACATCTATGTTTACGACTCTCTTCATTTATCTCTATTTGTTTTGAATGGCTACATCTATATTAGGACTGCCCTGTTTCCAGCGTCATTACAGCGTAGCATGGTGCAATTTGGCAGAGCATTACGCCTTCCACTTACATTTTTACTGCACAGTGCCTACTGCCATCTATCATACATTTACTTCCATGACACATGATTTGAAACCAGTCCTTAAGCCTGGTTTCCATATGACAGCGCTAGGCGCGCAACAAGGCGCACGACATCGTGCGTAGGCCAGCTGTGATATGGAAACGTCAATGTGGGACGATAGCGCGACGTGCGTACGCTGATCGCAAGAATCCAACAGAATAGATCCTTGCGATGGGTGCTGGCGGTGATGTATGCCATAATACACCCCTAGACCTGTTCAACCTATCCAACAATTCAAACGGACGGCTGTTTTCCGAAGAAATCAGTCTCCCGTACGAAAGAGTAAGCCTGGTTTTCATATGACCGTGCAATTTCGCAACGGAGGGCTGTTTTTCCGAAGAAATCTGTCTCTCCTACGAAAAAGTAAGGAAATTATTTACCCGGTCCAATACAAGCATGGCGCCTACACACAATATGGAAACACTGCATCACAGCCCAAGAAATGCATTGCGCACGATCACTGGGCCTCGCACGATCTTTGCGCTGTCATATGGAAACCAGGCTTTAATGTTGATCACTATTTTAATTCATCTCTTTGTTTCAGATAGGTTACATCTATGTTTACAAATATCTTCATTCACTTCTTTTAGTTTTTGATTGGGTACATCTATGTTTATGACTCTTCATTCATCTCTATTGGTTGATAGGTTACATCTATGTTTACAATTATCTTCATTCATCTCTATTAGTTTTTGATAGGTTACATCTATATTATAACTGCCTATTACTTGTGTCATTACAGTGTAGCATGCTGTAACTTTG
Source organism: Watersipora subatra (assembly GCF_963576615.1). Taxonomy (NCBI): domain Eukaryota; kingdom Metazoa; phylum Bryozoa; class Gymnolaemata; order Cheilostomatida; family Watersiporidae; genus Watersipora; species Watersipora subatra. The sequence goes on from NC_088713.1 coordinate 49,008,035, forward strand.
CTGAACATTACAACTTCTAACGCACAGTAGACATTTACTGTGTCAATATAATCTGCATCAGACTCTTACCTTTGTACATGCATGTTGCGCAATAGTTAAATTGCTGCCGTAGTATTGCGCAATCCATGGTTGAGACATACTATTTCTTTATTACCACAGTTCACTTACTCAGTTATTACGCAATATTTTATTTTTACCAACTGACTAATAATGCTGTTTTTGTTGGAAATTTCTGGAATAATGTTTTTAGTATATAAAGACTGACATGCTGCTGGCTTGAGACATTCATTATTCACTTGCAATAAAGGCAATGATAGACCCGCACAAGGGGTCGTATATAAGAACTCTGGGTGTCACCACATCTACTGCGTGACATACTGCTGCCACACACAATTGATAATCTCCTGCACAGTGCCCATTGCCATCTGCCATGACACATAACCTGAAACCAGCCCTTCATGCATGCAGTGAATGTTCATTTTTTCAGCAACCACACATTAGTGTGAAGTTCATAATGCAGATCAACTGACACTGCTGGCTCTCTAAAGCCTGGTTCCCTTACCTTTCGCAAATCACCGGTGACAGCACCGCAGGCTATTACCATTGTAATAGGAACTTACGTGGTCCTCGGTTGCCGCCGAGGACCACGGGTAGTTGCCGGCTGCAACGCAAGTGTTTAGCGCTGTTCAAATTTCGCGAAGAGTCGCAGGAAAACCTTCACTAAATGCATTGTACAGGTGAAGGTCAACATTATCGAAATGGCGAGCGAAGATTTAATGCCGTTATTAGCGATGCAGCTTTATGTGAAAATAAGCCGCCGGGCCTAGCGTCGCTAGAGTTTTGCTGCGCAATTTTACCGCCAGAGTCTCGCAATTGATATGGGAACCAGGCCTAAGCGTCTGCTCTGTAATTTCATTGTTACTGCACATTTCCCAAAGTTCTCACCACAGTTGTTGGTGTTTGAAAGTTGAAAATGGAACTAGATTAGGTACACACCTTCAGCTAGGATTACCTCCAGTAATTATCATCAACTAATCAAACTTATGCTTTAACTTCAATATCATTTGAAGATAGGGAGTCAGGTATATTCACCTGATTCCTTAATGCATTGTGATGAAATTTGGGTCTTTATGTTGTACTCTGATGGACAATGTATATTAAAAGGATAATAGATTTTTATTCAACTCTACACAATGTGCTCATTGTGATCAATTTGTTTGTCTACTCACGCTCAAATTTAACCAGAATTCACATCTAGCAATTGGATTGTGGTTACACCAATGTCAACTCAATACTGGATTTTGTGATGAGTTTTCACGAACATTTATTGCGCATATATGTACAGTGTAACGCCAAAGTTCCTACTACAAAGTAAACTGCAAAATCTGCACTAGCAACACACCCACTCCATCCAGCACTACATACTGTACTGTAGATAATACCACCACTATAACAATACTGCTTCATGAGCATTAGCAAATAATGTAGTTGTAGTGCATTTATAGTGCATACCATGCAGTAGTAAAACTACGCAAAGCTGTAATACTGCTTGGTTGTGGCACGCTTACTACTGTTCTGCACTGCTAATGCACCTACATAGATATCCATGCAAAGATATTCTGCAAATGTAATGCATTTTACATATAAACATCAGTGAGTACTTATCACTGCACAGTTATAACTTTTATATTAGTCGGATATTATTTTTTATAAATTTTCAAAATAGATTTTTGTATAGTTTGTTTATAACTGCAGCACCTAATCTACCTTTTTAATACAGCATTTACATGTAATATAAATTTGTAATAAAGTGGGTCATCTCAGTACCCGGATATACTAGCATGGCTGATGTCTGCTAGGAGTCAGTATATATTCAATTCTGTCTCTGGCTACATATTTGTTCTGATGGTAATAAGTTCTCATCAGGTAAATAAGTATACAGACTCAGCACAACTAACACATCTTCAAATTCAAAATACAGACCCGTCCCTCAACCTGTACAGTGCTCTTAGACTATTTTTTATTTGTTTTCGCAAGAAGCCAGTAACACTGCTCTTGTTGCCCTCAGAGCAAGTAAACTTGAGCTATGGTTCTTGGACTTTCAGGTGCTTCTAAAGCCTGGTTTCCATATGACAGCGCAAGGCGCGCAACAAGGCGCAGAACGTCGTGCGTAGGCCAGTTGTGATATAGAAACGTCAACGCACGATGGTCGCGCGAAGTGCGTACGCTGATCGCAAGTATTCAACAGAATGGATCCTTGCAATGAGTGCGTGCGATTATGTACCCCACAATACACCACTAGACCTTTTCAACCTATTCCACAATTCCAGCGAAGAGCTTTGTTCTGAAGAAATCGGTCTCCCGTACGAAAGAGTAACGAGCCTTATTAGCCTGTTTTTTATATGACAGCGTAATTTCACAACGGAGGTCTGTTTTTCCGAAGAAATATGTCTCTCCTACGAAAAAGTAAGGAAAATATACACCCTGTCCAATGCAAGCATGGAGCTTACGCGCGATATTGAAACACTGACTCGCGGCCCAAGAAATGCATTGCGCACGATCACTGGGCCGCGCGCGATCATTGCGCTGTCATATGGAAACCAAGCTTACATACCATAACATGAGGTACATAAGATTAGAAGGTGTATTCATACTTTTTCTGTTATATTGTTGTACTTGCTGTAAGCATCAAGTAGTATGAGGTATAATCAGATGCATACAAAGGCTTAGGTAGACACCAATATTCAGATGATAGAAATCTCTAGTAGTAATATAGTAGTATATAGATATAGTAATACTGATAGCAATGTATAAACTTCAGTAATTTAATAATTATCAAATATCTAGAAGAGTTTTTCAATATCTGTTCATGTTTCACCCATTAAGATGTAGAATCTCACCGTATGAAATTGAGTCACTGACAGAGTCATTTTCAGGGCTCATTTGAATATGTCTTGTTAGCAGGTCAGTTAGAAAGGAATTCAATTAGTATCACGTCTCATCAGCTCATCAGGTTTTTGTCTGTATTCATCTTAACATTCATTTATTTTGTTAATTGTTGTTTTCTTTTAGTCTGATAATATCGACTTTCTAGATTCTTTGGTACCTCTTATATTTTATTTATGGGCAGGTCATGCACCACTGTTACAGTTTTTATGTTGAAGTTAGGAATCAGGACGATCTCAAGCTACACATTGAGGATCTCTCCACTCCACCCTGCTCTAGATCAATTAAGCTATAGTCACTTCACACTAATCACTGACTCACAGTCTACAGTCATTCCAACTTTTTTGAATTCCTCTGCTTCCTCTCCCTCAGCTTCAAAGTGTAAGTTTCAACTTCCTTTTCCACCTCCTCACAATACCTACTATGTTCATCCTAGTACCTCCTTCCCCTCAAGTGAAAGGTATGTGACTTATACTCTTCTCCTTGTTGTATCTCTGTCTTGCCTTCTTCCAATGTCAGCCTTTCTCTCTCTCCTGTCTATGAGTAACCATGAAAAATATTATTCTCTTCTCAGGTGATAGGCTGATGTAGAACGGGTTATTCTCCTCTAAGGAATTTTTGTATAGTGGGAGTTGTAACACTACTTAAAAAGGTAAGACAACTTTTTCTCAGTAATATACAACCCCAGCAATAGACATTTTTTACTACTACTCCTTGCTGTTTGCATTGTCTTATCCAACACTTCTAATATCAATCAAATATTTTTAATTTACACAATTTTATTTTCTTTCCTACTGTTAATTTTTCTCTCTTCTCACTTTCTTATGACTCACTGCTTTTTGACAAACTCAGAGTCCTGTCCACGGGCCATATGATAGTCTATAGATATGTTTCACATGTATGTGGACCATATGACCCACAAGCCATAGGTTTCACTTACCTGGTCTAGCATATGCTGAAACTGAAAGAAGAATTGTTATCCATTCAGTGACTCACCATTGTCCTACAAGCAGTAAAACTATTCAGTATTTGTAGATAAGTCAGCTAATCCGATCAGATCACAATGGAGTTGTGTACTCATTGTTACTTCCTGAAGCCTTCAAGTACAGTGGCTTGTTATACCTGGGTGGTCCGCTTGTGTGTGGTAATAGCTTTACAACTGTTGGTTTACATTCACACTAGAGGAGAGTGGAGAGAGCTTGAGTTGGATGCAGAGAGCTGGGATCTACTTTAGTTATGGTGGGAATCTATATACAACATTTCATATGAACAATTTATATTATGATGTAACTAGAACATATTTGTCACTGGAGAAGAGTGGAAAGGGTTTGAGTTGGACGATTTGAAATTGTAAAATAGAAAAATAATCCAGTTTTTAAATTTATCATATAGAGAGTACACTTTGTAACCATAATAGCATCGATTCATAATAGTCCTTGACCTTTTCTATGGCTCCAAAGTTTGCTAAATGGTGTTCAATTGTGATCTAAAAAAAATGTTCTGCATGTTTGAAATTTGTCTGCTTGAAACCATTTAATCACTTTCTTAAGGCGTATGCACTGTGCAGCCATTAAAATCTCTTTTAAAAGAGATGAGATATTAAACTTTTCAAGATTTTATACAGGAGCTAATAACTTCTCCACATTTGCACTTTGGGTTAAAACCGAGATTGTTACCATTATAAAATCACACTGTGCATTGATAAGTACTCACTGATGTCTATATGTAAAAAACATTGCAGTTGCAGTATACCTTATGTATGAGTATCTATTATTTTGCACATTCATGCGTAGCACATTTTCATAAAATTTTGTACCATAATCAAGTATTGAGTGGAATCTGCTGCAACTAATTCACTAGTTTAAGAAGTAATTGTTGCTCAAACTAGAGCTTGGGTGGGCAAATAACTTTTTAATCTGTAGAAGCGCTTTTAAACTTCAAACTTTTTAAAAGTTTTAATTTAATTGAAAGCCTCCGTACTGTTCAAACTTTTTCAATAGCCACTCCAACACTAGTTTTTTAGCCGTGTCAAGTTCAGGAACTTAGGCTCATCCATCAACAAATGATGATAATATCTGAAGCTTTATTTTAAAGTGATATGGGAGTTAGCATATGAGTTCATATTCTTGTTTAATACAGCATCTGACAATTCCATACGATGCAGTGCAGATGCTTAGAAATCCAGCTGTTTTAAGTGATTCACCGTATCAACTTCATACCAATGCGCAGTTGCAGTTCATATGCAGTTTAAAGTTATACAGAATGCGCAGTTGCAGTACACGTGAATTTCTGGTTTGTAGGTAATGCTTCATACAAGTAGATTGCAGTCAGTAATTTGCAGGAGTGAATTTGAAGTAGCAGTAATTGTGTACCACGCACTAGAAGTTGTAATGTACGGCAAAATTACTGCACTGCAACGACAGGGTGCAGCTCTATTGCGTCACAACCCTGGTTAAAACCAAGTCTAGATTATTTTTGTATGTGATGCACTGTTGAAACGCCACCAACTCGTTTTTAGAAAGTGGAAAGATTACCAATTGTTCTCTGAAGCAAGTTCTTCTGATTACACAAAAAAATATCTGGCTGCTTTTATCGATGGACAGGAGCAAACAATAGACCCAAGTTCTTTCGGAATGCTTAGCTGAATAGTAAGTTGGAATCCCAACCCACCCATAATTATATTAGTAATAAGATATGTTTTTATTCAAATGTTAGTTTATTTTGGTCAACATTTTTTGTCAACAGCAAATGGCACAACAATATTGTGTTATCCTGAGCATTGAATTTGAGTGAGTCAAGTAGATAGCTGGCTACATGACTGTAACAGCTCGACTTCGTGTTGTTCCTTGACCTGTGTTATCGATCACTAGACACTTTTATAAAACTGCTTTCTATTAATATAAAGTTTTGTCGTTTGAGTGTTGAATTTGGAGTTGTCACACCTCCTTTAACTACTGGACTATAGATTTGTATTTGTAAATGTCACCTTATTGACATTTGCTAGCTAGAGGTTAAGAACTAGGTAAGAACTAGTGCTTTACATAATAATCGTGCATTTCATTGCAGATCATTACCAGTAGGTAGGTTTTTGTTACTTGGTGAGCATAAGTGGTGAAATGTAGGGTCGGGTCATTGTAGGGTCATTGTGAACTATCACAAACCTGTTTTTGAATCATAATATTCTGCTATGATGTAGTTTTTTAGAGGATTGGAACGAAATAATTTGTAGTAAGTAATTTTGTGTAAGAAAAATTGATTTGCGACCTGAGAGAATTGACATGACGCGACCTGTCAATCAAACCGAACTATTGACCAATCAGCGTCCAAATACGACGAGGCTTAGCAACCGATGTTGCTATCCGCCATGACCTCCGACAAGCTCCGACAAGCTCCGACAAAGCAACAATAGTGAATGTTGTTTTGAACATTGTGTTTCTATTTTTACGGTTTATTTGACGATTTAAAATTGTGAAACTATGTCAAGGGGGTCTTTGTGACTCCGTTGACATCGTTTTCGACTTTGTGACTTTATTTTAATTTCAATAAAGATAATTCTACAAATATTGACTTCATACAATAAACCGAACAAACATTAACATACATACATGTACATTATGCTAAGGGCAGAATTAATCATTATTCCAACAGCCATTTTTTTATCCGATTAAGAAAAATAGCTGGTCGCTTGAAACACACATATAAATAATTGGACACAAGTACATTAAAGAAAAATAATTATTGTCAATATATTTTGGCTATATATATATATATATCCAATATATTTAGCTCTAGCGTTGAGCCAGCATTCTGTTCACCACTGCTGGTGGCCACTGTCTTGTATGGCTTGGATGCTAAGTACCAAGTAGCGTTGAGCCAGCATTCTGTTCACCGCTGCTGGTGGCCACTGTGTTGTATGGCTTGGGTGTTAAGTACCCATGTGGTGTACCCCTCATAGCGGTGAGAAGCTCAATGTCCCTGTTCAACAGCTGCACTTTTCTGAAATAAAGTGAAACAGAATGTATTATCACACGTTGTATATATTTTAGAGAGTTAACATTAAAATTTTATTATTATAAGGAACACTTTTTCCATTCATACTTGAATAATTGTTGACTATTTATTCATAGCATTGTAACTAAAACACATGTGTTTTATTTACAAACACAGTGGCTTCAATAAAGTGTTGAAACTCACTACTTTTTTTCTGTTGAAACTTTTGAAACTCACTACCCCTTGGCCTGTCCCATTCCTGCGGTTTTGATGTGCAGACTGGTTCACTGGGAACTTCTTGCAGGCCACTGGTCAGCCAGTCGGTCAACTTGAGAACTATAGTCCCAATACATGGACACGTTCTCCTCCAGCTCTAAAATTTAAATGTCTAATTATGAAATAATGGGCCTCAATTAAATTCAATCAAAAATTAAATGTATCAATTATTGCGCATCTTGACAGTAAAGGGCCTAAAATAATATGTTGCACATGTTGCACAGAATTCTTCCAAACTCCCATTTGCCATATCAAAAATCATAAAAAAACTGTCAACGTAAAAATTATTTGGTCGAATCTGGACAGGTGCTGTACCTTGTATAGATCGGACACATGGAACGAAATTGAGGCAGTCATGGTGAATATTACTAAAACATACACTTATTTTTGTAAGAATTAAAAAGTTAATTTACCCCACTTTACAAGAACAGTGTGCATCAGTGACCTTCAGCGGCTTCTCATTCTTTCGCTGTGACCGGTACGTTGTCGCCTTTGCAGTACTTTCTTCATCATTTTTTTTAACAGACGCATTCACCGATGCAAAGAAGCTTTCATTTGCATACTTTCTTTCTAGAATTCGTTGCCTAAGAGTTGGAATATACGGTAAAAAGCTTTCGCCAAAATCACTCGGTAAACAATGTAAACTTAGTGTAGCTGCCATTTCGGTTTATGCGTGTCGGAGGGCGACTAGTTGCTTGGTCACCTGACGAGTGGGTGGAGCTACTCTGGGACTCAGCGTCAAGTCAATTGACATCCTCGCTTTGTCCTGGAACCCATTAAGCTTGTATGTTTTGGTACGACAGTATATGCCTAAGGTTGTTCTTTGTTACACCAGTTCCATTATAAGCATCGTAACATGTATCCTTCTCACTGATATTATATTGTTGATAGACATGCTCGAGGTCACCTGCTCTCATGTGTCAGAAGTCAATACAGTAGACTTTCCTATAAGTTATACCTCCTATAACCTTAATTCCAGATAATATAAATAATTTATGTAAAGTTTTTGCTTTGTATTACATAAAAAATTCCATATAACTAAAAGCTTCAAGTCAAGCCGGTTCACAATTTCGATTTGAATGTTAATCAAACTCGCTGCATTTGTGAAATAAAAAATGATGAGTTTATATCATTATATCTATTATATGTACAACTTACTTCACATTTTAGTTCGTCGTGATAGACCGTCACATGTGTCACCAACACAGAGAATAGGATAGCTGTGCAATCATTCATGAATACAAAGGCGATCGGTGCAGGTGTTACAGCGTTGGTCCATCAATATTAATGGCACGAGTTGGTTTTTTGTCGAAAGTTCTTTTTTATCCTAACCTTGACCCCTGAAAGCAGATAGATGACAAACAGGTAATACTTTGCTTTTATAATAAAAATATTTTGAATATTTTGTTGTTTTGCCTAATTGTAAACATAAAGTATTGGTTATTACTTTTACTTTGCAGAATATACTTTTTTGTTTATAAGAAAATGAGAAAATAAACATTGAAGATGTTTGCTCCTTATAAACCTATGATTGAAGTACTACAATAATGGCCTATGAAACCAGCGAAATCGATCAGAAACAAGAGAAAAGTTGTCGATGCAAGCCAATCCAATAATACTGCGATCACAATACAGCCTATAATTAATAATATTAATTCTAGTTTTTTCCTTTTTGTATTGCCAAAGGGGCAAGTTTGGCAAGATCTTGGAATGGATTAGACAATTTATTTGTATTTAACTGTTCTTATAATGTAAAATCCCAATAACGTAAAGGTTCCTAAAGCAGATTATTCACGCTGTAGGAGTGCCTACTGTAGTTTTATCTGCATGAGTTACATAATTAGCAGATCGATGATAGGTTATTATATATTACACACAAACTTCCTATGTAGTATTCTCTAGTAGAGGAGACAACTTCAAAGCTACCATAGCTGCTCTAACTTGTACAGTATCTCCATAAGACAACCCTTATCTCTAGCATCAGTCACTAGAATGTAATTGATTGAAGTATTGTCAAATTACTGGTATTGCTGGAGTCTCTGAAGCATGGAGTTTACCATTATCAATCAGTCAGTTTTTACACAAATTGCAACGTGGTGATCATAACTTAACGGTTCCGTAGCAGTGGGTGGTCTAGAGTTTACTGTTATATGGAACACCCTGTTTGTAGTCATTCAACTATAGCTTTGTTCCTTTCAATTTAGCATTAGTTCGAGCATCAAGTAGTGCAAACAGCATAGCAATTTGTGTTAAAATCATTTGTGTACTTCAGACTATCTAATTGAAAATAAAACAAAGTCTTGGCATACAACTGAATTACATCTTCATTTTTACTCCTACCTATTTAACCCACTCAGGACTGTTCCCGAATACCTCGGGAAGAGTTGTGCTCTCCAGGGCCCATTCCCGAAGTACTCGGGTTAAACTTTGATTTGCTCTATTGCTTAGCTGTTTAGGTACTTCGGTTTTATTCATTCACCAAACGAAGTTTAAGAGTCTGAGCATCATTTTGATACCAAATATGTGATTGGACAAGAAAGATTTAACTAACAAATTATGTGATAGATATCAACTGTTTTGGAAATTTGATGATCGCCAATTTGGAAAAGGTTTATCCGAACGATGGCAAAATTTTTAAGTGAATTAGATGCGGTAATCAGCTCAAGGGAAGAAAATAGCAACAAAAGTAATGTTCAAGAAGAAAATGAGAATTTTCTGATGGAAGAAGGTAAGTTTTATGTGGCTATTTATAGAATTTTACCGAAAAATAAACGATAAAAAGCCGAAATTTTTCTTGTGAATTTCTAACAAACTTTATTCTAACAGTGTAAGATATGGATTTTTTCATGATACACATGATTATAACATTTTCAATCCAATAAAATTTAGATCTTTTTGCAGCATGAACTCATCACTCTATTACCCCATAATAAACAATAGTTTTATGATTTCCTTGTAGAACTACAAGATAATAAAAAATTCTTATTTCATTTATATCCAATTGTTCAACCCACAATTAGTCAAGCATATAGTTCTCAACCTCAACATCTACTATAAACTAGCCCCAACCACTAGGCTCTAATATTGGTCGATAGGGGACACTTACCACAGTAATCATCTTCATGACTTTTTGTGTTTATATATACAGTATCAAAAAATATTTGCAATTTGTATTACCAATTGTTAGCTGCAGTAGACTACTTATTTTCAATTTGTTATCATGTATTTACCCTGAAAAGCTACTAAAGCACAATTTTTTTAGGCTGTATCATATTTGCTACATGAAAGTGAAGACAGTCAAGGGCTTGTGAGTGATGATGCCGTTGATGACGAGCCTAGGGCTTCAACACCAATATCTGATGAATACTGCATCAACTAACTTATAATGGCAGCAAATATGCATGTGTAGTTGGCATCAAATAACTCTCACCGTGTCATAATTTTTTTATGAACACACCCATATTATACATGTATATATTGTTTCGTTTTCATGCATATTCATTTTTACTGTATTTTTTACAATATACTTTACTGTATTTTTACACCTATTTTTTTGCTGGGAATTGATTGTCTGTTAGCTGGTAACTTGAGTATTTTTTTATGCATAATGTATTCATAATAACCTCTGCAATGCATTTCAATATAAATTAACAAATTGTTTGATTATATAATTGATAAAACTGTCAGTGACGTAGTGTTGGTTAGAAGCTAGTAACACCTGTTCTATTGCTCGGAATTGAGAAGTCTTTTTTTTATTTGCTGCTGATAAAGTTTGCTATCAATCTAACATAGGTCCAACAATTTCAGTATCAAAAAACTGCTTGTGAGCTGCTACGAAACATGAAAAACAATTTTGATCAAAAAAAAGTTCACAGAATTATCAGAAATTGTGGTCAGTAGAATTTGTAAAGGTGCACTAAGATATATATCAGCTTGTAGCCTGGAATGTCTTTGTTAAGCTGCAAAAAACAAATCAAGATTATTTTGAAAAGAACTCTAGTTATACTCAATTTTGTGTAGCTCTATTTTAATTGTAAGGCTAATGAAAAATTAATTAGGCTGGGGGAGCAGTCAACCAATAACTAATTAGACCTGAATGGGTTAACACTAAAACAGGACGGGAGGAGACAAAACAGACAGAAGCTGTAAAAAATAGTGTAACCCTTACTGTTATACTGCTTTGAAATAAATAAAAAATATAAAATAATATGCTGAAGCTAAGGATATATATATATACTCTAAAATATTAACTGCTTTTATGTTAAAGCAAAGCAATCTGGTTTGTAATGTTTGCTATTCATGAGTGTAAACAGGTTTCATATCATCTGCCCTTTTTTTCTCTCGCTCACTACACTCCTGTAGTCTATCTGCTACTGCCTGTTTCTTTAACACGGCATCTTATTACCTTCACAAGTGCATCACTATTAGGTGTGATATTTTGAGTAGCAAAACATTTAACAATGTCATTAATGTGTTTGTCTGTTAATCTTGATCACTACTTCGTTTTATTATTGTTGATCATGAAGACCACCTGTTGACAAATATCAGTAGGTCTCACTAACATCAGTAGACCGGTTTAAACCGGTTCAAACTGATTCAGCGAGTCATTAGAATTGAAGATTTTTTGCACAGCTTCTCTGAACTGCTAGAAACAATGCATTCATTTATTTGTCTGCCACATAGAGAGGGCACCTAACGAAGGAGACGCGTGATCATGAAGCTAGTACTGTGATTACTGGTGTCAGTGTAAAATGAACACCTAAATCTATTACACAAATTCTAAAAATGTATGATATATTTTTCTTCTGACCGAATGCTATAACAAGACCGAAAATAATGCACTGTTTTGTGTCCGTATGCCACTTTCATAGCGGATCAGAATATCTGAAGTGTTATAGTTTGCAAATATAAATTTATAAAGTTGCATACTATAAAACTATAGTTGTATCTATAGTTTTATATGCAACCTTTATAGTGGCTAACTCGTGTCAGTGTATCATAAATCTTGCTGGGCATGAAACTTTTAAAATGCTTGAAACATGCTGGGTAAACTTTTATCATCGCTTGGACCCATCGTGTAGTGTTGATTTTATGTGACTAACTCATGTCAGTGCAGCATGCTAGGGATGAATGCTGGGCATGAGCACTTTTACAGATTTAATATCCTCAAGCAGCTGTAGGGAGCATTTGGGTTGTATTTATCTTCAAAAATCACAAATTTTGATAGAAATGAACTGGAGACTTACTTCTTTTCTTACATACTCAGTGTCCTGTCCACATGTCATGTTTTACATGCCTGGTCTAGCATATGCTGAAACTGAAAGAGAAACTGCTATCCATTCATTGACTCAACTTTGTCCTACAAGCAGTAAAACCATTCTGTATTTGTAGATAAGTGAGCTGATCTGAGCAGATCACATCGGAGTTGTGCTTTCATTGGTACCGCTTCATGCCTTCAAATAAAGCAGCTTTTAACACTGGGTGGTCCTTTTTGTGTGCTAATAGCTTTATAGCCATCAGTTTACACTCATCACCAGCGGAGAGTGGAAATGGCTTGTGTTGGACGGCCCTAAACCTTCACATTGAATAAATAATACAGGTAGTACATCGAGTATATTTTTTCCTTTGCCATATATATTGTACACTATGTAACCGTAGTAACGATGATTCACAGTTGTCCTTGACTTTTGCTACTGCTCAAAAACTATGCTAAATGACCTTCAATCGTGATCTGAACATCTTTTTTTTTCTTAAATAAAATTTGTCAGCTTGAAACCATTAGATGAATTTATAAGGTTTGTGGAATGTACAGCTGTTAAATCTCTTTTTCAACATGTGGTTGCGTCAAATTTGAGTTGATTTTGAAAGAAAACATTGTTATCTCTCTATCAGTTGATATGGTGTTTGTTTGTCCTTGTGTTAATTCAAGGAGGGCCTCATTCAAGGCATATATCTCTGGACAAGGTTGGTCTACAAAGACAAAAATGGCATCAGATTGTAGCTGATGTTTTAGCCTTTTATGGGTCTTAATTTCATTAAATCTAATTTTTGACGCAACCACATCTTTAATAGAGACACAGCACTTTTCAAGATTTTGTACAGCCTAACTTCTCTATATTTAGACTTATACACAAGATTTAATATAGTTTTTCCATGTTTAGATTTTTGTTGACTTGTCTTTACAACAGGCTTGTGTTTATTATAAAAATTTCACTGCACATTGATAAGTACTCGCTGATGTTTATATGTGAAATGCATTACAGTTGCAGTAAATTGTAGCTTGGTTATCTATATAGTTACATTAGCAGTTCAGAGCAGTAGTAAGTGACTCACTTCTTTTTTGACATACTCAGAAATTGATTCCAGGCCAGATTGAATCATTCAACAGGGCAAGTCCTGCTCACAGGCCATATTTCACAAGTCTGGTCTAGCATATGCTGAAACTGAAAGAGGAATTGTTATCCATTAAGCGATTTATCTTTGTCCTACAAGCAGTGCAACCATTCAATATTTGTAGATAGATGAGCTACTCCCGGTAGATCACATTGGAGTTGTGTACTCATTGTTACTCCCTGTAGCCTTCAAGTACAGTGGCTTGTTATAGTTGGGTGGTTCTTTGTATGGTACTTGTCTGGTACCCCAAGGTGGTCTGGGCTTCTTGTGTGGCAATAGCTTCATAACTGTCAGTTTACATTCATTACTAGAGGAGAGCGGAGACAGCTTGAGTTGGATGTAGAGAGCTGGAGATCTACTTTAGTTATGGTGAGTATCTATGTACAACATTTCATATGAACAATTTATAAATCCTGATGTATTTGCTTCATTTTTCACTGACATCTGTTCAAGGCTCAGCATAGTAGTGTTTGCTCTGAACACCTTTGTACTCTATCATGCTCTTTTCGAACTCACTGAACACTCTATGACTTTTAAAATATGACAGGAAGTTATATGACCGCTATAACTTCAAAATTATTGTTCAAAAATTATATTTAACAACAACGATATTATTATAATAACCTTTTCAAGCTCATGATAAGGATGAGAGATAGTTCAAAACGTCCTAGTCCAAGACTTCGCTAGTCCAATCCGCAGTTAGAATGAAAAATATAGATCGCATGTAAAACATTTACCTGTGGCTTAGACATATTCAAACTTCTGGAATTTTGAAAAATGGAGTGTAATATGCCATTTTATGAGTTGTGAAGCTACTATAACAACACATTTAATAGCAATATAGGCATTTCAACTAGTCAATAGTTCAAACTACATGTATATTTAACATGGTGAATGTGTGAACTACTGTAAAGATATAATATTACTGTATTCTTAGACAGCAGCAATGAGGTTCCTTTTTCCACTGTGAAACCCAGCAGTAATCTCATGCAGCAAAAAACTAGTGCTACTAGGCTCACACATACAAGTATCATTAGTCCTGGATTCGATTTTAATATTCATCAAATTTCTTTTTCATATAATAGACTCATGTGATGAATCATTTAAATATTGTTTCCTGTGTACATTATTCAATATTATTACAAGGTTAACTGTTCACTGTCATTACTTGCCTGCGAACTATTCTCTAATTGGACAAGTTATATTTGCTTCAGCCAATCAAGAGGCAGATTGTTGAATAAGGGGCGGAGACATTTTCAACCTATAAAACACACTGAACAGTCAGCAAGCATATCACTTACAGAGCACCTACAGGTAAGTATAACTTCTTTATTATATTAGCATCTGTTGATATTATACTTACTCGGAATACTAGAGTAGATGAGGAGAGACACTGAGTCAGTGTGATTATAATATAAATCTGACCTGAGACTATCACTCTTTACCCTGAGGAGACTCATAGAGTCTATTCTCTAGTGAGGTTAAGTTAAGGTCAGGAGGCTCTGGTTTCATACCTCAGTCATTTTTGTACCTGCAAACATTTCATATTGTAAATATGTCATATTCATCTTATGAATAGAATGAGGAGCTCTGAAACTAGAGTTTTTAGCTGCTTCTCTTGCCTTTATTCTGGTCAGAATCAGCTACAGGTCACTGATTGTATTTAGTCACCAGTTTTATAGAAAGTTAGTGTTTAAAGTAGGAGACTGTATGAATCTTATTGCTGTCTCCTGCTTTTTCATTCGCTTTTGTCATTATTAAAATTTTGTTGAGTTTATTTCCATTAGTTTAACACATGAAGATTGGTTTAGCATAACACATTAATTTAGCACATAATAGAGCAAATAGGAGTGTTGATGCTTGATTTCCCAGTTCTCAGTATCACATTCCTAGTATCCTTTTTATACTCTGTGAATATCCAGGGTTCACCTGCAGCAACTCTGTTATGGTTGGCAGCTTTATAAGTCATCAGCTAACCCAGAGTCAGCAGTTGAGTCACAATTTGTCTTCATTTTTCTCTATCATACTTTACTATGTGGAGTATTTTACAGGATACAATGGAGCAATGGATTAGGGAATATATTAGAGCTAGCGGAGCTCCTGACATTACCTCTCTTAGGGCTGCTCTAACCACCACCCCTCCTGATCAGCTACTTCAGCTTATATCAACTATCAGAGACAGTGAGTCGTATACAGCTCTGCTATTGGCTATCTCCCGTGACCACTCTGTAGTAGCTCATAGCGCAGATGAGAACTTATTACCATCAGAACAAATATGTAGTCAGAGACAGAATTGCAAGTACTGACTTCTAACAGACATCAGCCATGTCAGTATATCCGGGTACTGAGATGACCTGCTTTATTACAAATGTAGAGTACATGTAGATGCTGTATTAAAAAGCTAGATTAGGTGCTGCAATTGTAAAAAATTTCAAAATAATCGTTTGATAATTTTTTATGAAAAACTAGCCCAATTCTGGGCATGGCATAGGTATTAAAACAGCTGATAAACAGTGACAGATTATGTAGTCACCTACCACTGTCATTAGCCTGGCACATTGCCAATGACTAATTTGAGTAAGCTACCATCCATATTGCTAAACATACTACTTAGAGCTGTTAGAGCAAGCTTTAGTGACGTTGCATAACTCAGAGTGCTAGGCGCATTTTAACCAGCATTTTAACCACTATAACAACGCATATCACCTAATGAATTCATTGAATCTTGCTTAGCTTAATCGGTTGCACTATCACTGGGCGAATGGGAGGTTCTAAGATCAAATCCAGTACCAAGCAGATCTGTCATTCTCAGATTTCAATAGCTATAGCTAGACACGACAGAGTTTTAAATTTATACATATGCATTATGTAGGCTAACTGACTATTACAAAAGAATCACAACTGTGTATTGATACTCACAGATGCCTGTATGTAACATGCATTGCAGTTGCAGAATGGTTTTCCCTGAATATCGATTTAGTTGCACTAGCTGTGCAGTAGCAAGTGTGTCAAAGCCATGTAGTATACAAAATAATTGCATTGCATTCTTTTACTACTGCATGTACAAAGACATAACACAAAGACCCAAATATCATTGAAATGATGATAATGCCTGACTCCCTATTTTCAAATGATATGGAAGTTAAAGCATAAGTTTGATTAGTTGATGATAATCACTGGAGGCAATCCTAGCTGAAGGTGTTTACCTAGTCTAGTTCCATTTTCAACTTTCAAACACCAACAACTATTGACTATTGATTATGTGATTATTGATTTAATGCACTGCAAAGTTACCAGTCAGTTATTGTGAAAGAACAGAGAGAGCCCGTAACAAACATGTCTTCATATCCATACCTTTATAATAATACTTTTTATAATGAACTTAAAATTTATCTTGTATATACAGTGAAACATGGATAACTCGCCCTCGAATATAGCGAACACATGGTTAACTCGACTGGATTTGCTTGGTCCGTTCCCACGCAATGATAAATGGCTCTATATAACTCGAACTTAACACTGTTAATTCGAACTGTTTTTTGCCCAATGGCTACCGAAACGGTTGCTATCGCTTTAGAAAATCACTTTATTCCAAGCCATAGAGGTAAACCTCAACTTTTCGTAATTCATAAGCGTCGTTACTACCTCCATCGGCAAAATATTTTTGTCAACGACTGTTCTAAAGGTTTGGTGAAATTTGATTTATACTGTTATACGATGAATAGCACGGGCTAGCCGGGTCACGGGCGCAAGGATTTTCGCCACGCACATACAAAACAAAAACAGCATGTTGTTTTTGTTTTGTATTTGCGTGGCGAAAATCCTTGAGTGCTTGACCCGGCTAGCCCGTGATGAATAGTTTTCCGACGTGGATTCCGTGTTGAATCAACGTCGGAATGTTGACTGTTTAAAACGTTTTAAAAATTGTGGTAATTAAACGCATACGTTGTCTTAGCTAAAAAAAACTATTCATCGTTTGACCTAAACACAGAATACGTGTGTACATTCAATAAGTATCCATTCAAAAAACGTTAGTGATATACAATGTACCGTAAAACCTCGTAAAATTTTTAATTGAACTGCCTCGGAGTGTTGCTCTTAACAAATCCCAGGTAAAGTAAGTTAATCTTTGCATAAACTTCAAGAAAAATCGGCAAAATTGATCGTGGGTAAAACGCTCAAAAGAAAAAGATGTCTTTTCTTTTGAGCATTTCAGCAACGATCAAGTTTTGCCAATGTCAATCTAAAAAACGTCCTGGCAATAACATCACCTCAAACAACAAACCAATCTCAAGTGATAGAAAAATCTCTATACTTTTTGATAAAAACGTTTCAAACTTTACATTAGAAGCATTTAATTTGAAACAAGCCATTTGTACTTTTGATTTATATTATAGTTTGTATATGTTCATGTATCTACTAATAAATAAGTAAATACATGGGCTTGTGACAGTGCTCTGATAACTTGAACACTCTGATAATTCGAACACTTTTGCTCGGTCCCTTGAAGTTTGAGTTATCCGAGTTTCACTGTAGTTAGTAATTGAATATAGAGTTTTTAGTAGCGGTAAATCATCTGTTACTAGCTTGACTAGCACTAAGCCCCATAGCTTGGAACTTTTATCAAATGCTATCAATAACAACATACCTGATTGGCTGAGTGGTGAAGGAGGAAGCATATGCATTGCCTGGTGTGAATTTATAGCAATCATGGCAGACGAAGCAGGTAGTTGCGGATAGTAATCTGAATGCATCTCTCTCAGCTGTAGTGACATGACAAGCTCAGCAGGTGGCACTAACCAGCAGGACCCGCAGGTGGATAATAAATGATCAGCTGAAATATAGTGTAAGGAAAACATGAGAAAATATGAAATGCTAAAATTTAATTCAAGCTTGTTATTTGTGTTCTGAATGTTTTAATAAGCTCCAGATATCCTTCAGATTGTACTTAATAACGTTTCCATAAGCTTTTTCAGCAAGTCTTTTTATAACTATGATATTCCTCCTCCACAGTTAACTCCCAGAGTTATAGCTGCAGAGTTATAGAATTATAGCACACACAAACAATTACAATAACATTGAACAGCAAGAAAATCATAAAACATCTAAGAATTAGGTAACTAAGAGACGATCCACTGATAATAAATGAAATAACAAAAAATTAAATTTCTTAATAATAAAATAAAATGATAGGGCAAGTACATTATGTCTGGTTCCGATTGCATTAAGCCAGGCATCGAATGCAAGACTCCAACGGTAATATTGCGCAGCAAAACGGTTGGGATGCTAGGCTCAGCGACTTACGTTCCTATGAAGACGCATCGCTAATAACGACATAAAAATGGTCGCTATCCATGCCGTTTTAATAATGCTGAACTTCACCTCTACAGTGCATTTCGGGAAGGTTTTGGCTACGGCATTGCTGCTGGCAACTACCGTCGGTCCTCGGTGTGTAGGTTAATTCCCATTTAACCGCTAATAGCATGTGGTGCGGTCGCTGGTGTTTGCGGCGTATATGGGAATCAGGCTTTACAAGTCAGAGCAAGTACATGACATGACGATTGCAAAGTGCAGGACATGCCCAAATAAGAACGTAACATGACCAAACAAGGACATGACAGGGTTAGCATGTGGCATGACAGGGCAAATACATGACCAAACAAGTTGACACTTCACTCAGTGATTAGAATTCATTTCTATACTCACTGATGGGTTGTAAGGGAAGTCTAAAAGAGTGTGATTGCCAGTGTACTTCAGAAGGAGCTGTGTTGCTTGTGGTTGGGCTGACAACTGCCCAAGGTATATAACAGCCAAGCAACTCAAGCTTTCTACATGCACAAACAAACTCATTTCAAACTAGTGGAAAAATTGGACAACATATGAATTATTAGGATTTTAATCAATCTGAACTGTAAATCCTGACATTAAGTATATATCTAGATGTTTTTATTTGAGGGACCTTTGCTTCACCTCATCAGAATATTTACCACTTGAATAGTTCTAGTAATTATATTAGTTATGAAGGTTATTTTAAAGCTGTTTATCACAGTTCAAGGTTTCAAACATTACCGATGTTCATATTGAGCCATGGCTATGTGCGTCTGTGAAACACATGCTTTGTGTGTAAAATGCATTGGCCTAGACAAAGAAGTTGGTCTACTAGCCGCGAAAACCGTTGCGTCTATGATGGCAATGGTTTCCCTTTCTCATTTAAAAAAAAAATGATGAAGGAAAACTGTCAAACCGATGAAAGTCAAGGACATTTAGAAGATACGATGAAGGGGGTGGACAAGCAGTTTGTCAGTTTACATTTTAAGAAAGGTAACATGAGAAACTGAATCATGACAACTGCTATCATAGTGATGCTCATTGAGAGATTTCACTGGGTCAGAGTATGAGAAAGATTTATGTATTTTAGTTATTTTAAATCAATTTAATTTTGGAATAAATATTCTTTATTCATGAAGTACTGAGTACCGAAAAGAGCAGAACAGAGAAGTATTGGAGCAACAGCTACTATGAATCACAACACAATGATTAAAAATGTCCTCAAAAAGTCAAACCTGAATTTAGTACAGGGCTACGGATAGACAACAACTGGAAGTT
Source organism: Watersipora subatra (assembly GCF_963576615.1). NCBI lineage: Eukaryota > Metazoa > Bryozoa > Gymnolaemata > Cheilostomatida > Watersiporidae > Watersipora > Watersipora subatra. The sequence continues at coordinate 49,028,246 of NC_088713.1, forward strand.
ATCTTCTCCATATTGCCTTTAGTGGTTAGTAAACAACATGATAACTGCTTTACAGATTAGGTGATGACCAGTCAATGAATACAGTGTAAAAACTGTTTAACCCTCACTGATCACACTTGATATACAGATCCCTAATAACCTGCAAAGATCAAATACTGATCTAAGACCAAGTTTCTTAACTCTTTTGCTACCGTAAGCCGATGTATCGGTTTTCACAGTTATATAATTACAGACCATGAGCCGATGTACCGGCTTATCAATAAGGTTTCACTTTTCTTTTCATTGCAAAGCTTACACATTAGCTTGGCCAATCAATTTTTGTCTCCCATGAAACAGCTTTGTTGGCAATCACATGCAGCCAATAAAAATCTTTAGGCTCAACAATGCTATTTCTAAGTATTTTTCAAAACAGGAAACCAGATCGTTATCATCACGGCATGAAGAAACACACTATATGATGCTAAAACAGTTGATAAACAATATTAGACAAGTGATTAATTAAACAAGCTAAAATCCCTGTATCTGAAGATGAATAGAGATAGAGAACCTGAGCTCTCATGCACTATACTAAATTTGAACCTTGAAAGACATACATAGAGACGAACATTTAAAGTTAGCTGTTTTTATATGTAATCATACTCGGTATGAGATGACATGGTATGAGATGGCATGATACGAAATGGTATGAATAGAGTGGTATGAAATAGAGAGGTATGAAATAGAATGGTATGAAATAGAGTGGTATGAAATAGAGTGGTATGAAATGTAATGGGATGAGATGTAATGGTATAAGATGTAATGGAATGAGATGTAATGGTATGAGATGTGATGGTACGAGATGTAATGGTATGAGATGTAATGGTATGAGATGTAATGGTATGAGATGTAATGGTATGAGATGTAATGGTATGATATGGCATGGTATGATATGTAATGGTATGAGATGTAATGGTATGAGGTGTAATGGTATGAGATGTAATGGTATGAGATGTAATGGTATGATATGTAATGGTATGGGATGTAATGGTATGATATGTAATGGTATGATATGTAATGGTATGAGATGGCATGGTATGAGATGTAATGATATGAGACATAATGGTATGAGATGTAATGGTATGAGATGTAATGGTATGAGATGTAATGGTATGATATGTAATGGTATGAGATGTAATGGTATGAGATGTAATGGCATGAGATGTAATGGTATGATATGGCATGGTATGAGATGTAATGGAATGAGATGTAATGGTATGAGATGCAATGGTATTAGATGTAATGGTATGAGATGTAATGGTATGAGATGTAATGGTATGATATGTAATGGTATGAGATGTAATGGTATGAGATGTAATGGCATGAGATGTAATGGTATGATATGGCATGGTATGAGATGTAATGGAATGAGATGTAATGGTATGAGATGCAATGGTATTAGATGTAATGGTATGAGATGTAATGGTATGATATGTAATGGTATGATATGTAATGGTATGATATGATATGTAATGGCATGATATGTAATGGTATGATATGCAATGGTATGATATGCAATGGTATGATATGTAATGGTATGATATGTAATGGTATGATATAGCACGATATGATATGTAGTGGTATGACACGTAGTGGTATAATATGGCCTGGCAAGAGATAGAATGGTACGAGATGCCATAGTATGAGATGGCACGGTAAGAGATGGCATGGTAAGAGATGGCATGATAAGAGATAGCATGGTAAGTGAAGACGTGGTACGAGATGGCATGGTGAAAAATGGAGTGGTATGAGAGGGAATGGTATGAGATGGCATGGTTTGAAATGGAGTAGTATGAGATGGAGTGGTATGAGATATAGTGGTATGAGATGGCATGGTATGAAATAGAGTAGTATGAGATGGCATAGCATAATTTGGAGTGGTATGAGATGTAGTAGTATGAAATGGCATGGTATGAGATGACACAGTAAGTGATGGAATGGTATGAGATAGTATGGTAAGTGATGACACGGTATGAGATGGCATGATATGAGATGGCATGGTATGAAATGGAGTGGTGTAAAAAAGCGTGGTATGAGATGGCATGGTAAGAGAAGGCTTGGTATGAGATGTAGCGGTATGAAATGTAGTGGTATGAAATGTAGTGGTATGAAATGTAGTGGTATGAGATGGTATGATATACCATGAAATGAAAATAAAATGGCATATCGAGCAACAACAATGAGCACAGGCCTAAGCGTAGGTCATCATATGCCATCTTGTGAGACTTTGATCTGAAAAGTTCGTTTTAGTTAAACATATCGTAACCCTGAAGGTCTTAAAACTTATCACATCAGCAAGTGGATACCATTTTCTGAAACAAAAAAATCTAATATTCGGCAAACCTTCGGAAGCATTTACACCTCCCTAAGCTATAATATCAGGCTTTTAGAAAGGTGCAAGCCACCCTGCATATCACCTACTGGGTCTGTTTCATTGTGAACTAGTCTAACACCTGGACAAATAAACATGAGTGATTCATTGAAGTGGGAGACAAAACGCAATCTTGCTTTATTCTCGGAAGAATTTAACCTTAACAATTACTGCAAAACATATCCACTTAAGTCAAGAAGGCGCAGACTAGCATAAACATAGAGCGCCACAATATAATATAGTAAAGTATCTACAATCATTCTAGTATTGAAGTAATGGGTGAAACGTTGGATGAAATAAAAAAATGTAACAATTGGTAAACATCTGCTCACCTTGTGGCTGGTTTCAGAAGGCTGTACAAAACCAAGCTTATTTCCGCAATGATCACCAACAACCATATTAGAGCTTCAATCACCTCGTCTATTGATTGGCGACTGCTCAGGCAAATCTCAATGGTGATTGGCCCAGCTTCTGCAAGTATGGATATAATTGGCTAGTTACTTTGTTAATCCTCAGTTCTCATACTTATACAAAGCATTTACAGATATTGCGATACAAACATATTACTCATATATAAGCTCTTATTTCTAGGAGGTTGTAAAATGAACTGCTGTGTTTAATATGAACTATTATCAACAAAAACCTAAAGGGAATGTACAATGGCTGCCCAACACAGTATAAGTACAACTAAAAAGACATCTATCATGGCTTATCATATTGATTACAGGGTTCCCTCATTCATCACAGTTAATGAGGACCTGTGCCCTCATGATAGGTGAATGTCCGTAAAGTAATCTCACCCTTATATGTATTTTTGAAAGCTTTTTTAATGATTTAACGGTTTTAATACTTATCAACCTGGTTTTATAAGATAAAAAGCAAAATTATAATGTTATTAATACTGTATATGCGTAGAATCCTTCAGCCCATACTCCCTTACTACAGATGTTATTGTCTGATTTTTCAGTCTAATAAAATTACTTTTTTTATTATTTGTAAATGATTTTATTTTTTACTCAAGTTCATTGCATGCCTTTGAAGGTCAAGGACATTTAAGACATGAAGAAATATATGCACAAGCAATATGTAGGTTTATGCTTTACTAAATATAACATGAACTACTAAACCATGACTACTGCTATCACAGTGATGCTCATTGAGAGATTCCACTAGGCCAGAGTATGAGAGAAATTCATGTATTTTATTTTTTTAATTCATTCAAATAACCAATTTAATTTTGAAATAAATATTTTTATTCACGAAATACTGAGTCCACAGAAGCAGAATCATGAAAGTGTGAGGAAACAACTACTATGAATCACAACATAGTGATTAAAAATGTCTTCAGAAATGTCCAATGGCATAATTTTAGCACAGGACTATGGGTAAACATCAACTAGAAGTTGTCCTCTCCATATCGACTTGAGGGTTTAGTGAACAACATATTAATTACTATACAGATTAGGCAATGACCAGTACATGGATACAGTGAAAACTGTTTAACCCTCACCTAACACACTTGATATGTACGTAGTAGCCTGAGGGTCATAAATAGTGACCAAGATCTCAGGCTAGGTTTATTAACTTAACGCCTCAAATTAATATTTACTGGCACCCATAAATGTAATAATAAATTAATTTATATCTGACGAAAGGTAAGTAAAAAAAAACTTCCTTCATAAAATGCCTTCCTTTAATCACAAATTCAACCTTCAGTTCAAATTACTAATACATTTCATATTTGATATTTTTTATTTCCTGTTTTATCCAAACCTGTGACTCTACAGAAGTCCAGTGTGTCATGAGAGATCATCAGGTTGAAATATAAATCATCATATTTCAAACTTCATCGATATTATCTCCACTTACTTTTTTCTGTCATAAAACGCAAAGAATATGTATCTGCACAATTAATCTGAAACAAAGAAAAGGAGGTTGATTAGCACAGGTTTTAGTGTCGATATAACAAACTGAATGTCATGAGATCGAGTCCCTTGAGAAGCAATCATCTACTTTGACCTCTGACCCTAACTTCGAACATACAGACAGAAAAAGACATATTTTAATATATTAAAAAGTGCAGCATTTTTGCACCTTCGTAAATGCAAAATCTTTCACAAATTATTTTTAATTGTGAGACATTCACAATTGGAACCCATATGGTATACAAATACTTCTGATGTATAGAGAAACCCAAAAAGTACCCAATACATAAGATATATACATGTAAACGCACCCTCACTAAACATTGTCCATTATTAGCAAATGATCTCTAATGACAGACCAATTTTTTATTTACACATTATTTAGTAAAATAAGACTGATGTGATAATTTCATTGCTATGGTAACTTGTTTAGTTAGAGCGGAAGTTATACCTGAAAATATCTATTATTATTCAATGACACACGGGTAAATGTTATAAAAATCAAATAAGAGAATTTAAAATTTCAAATTGCAGAAGCTATATCGTCAGATCCTTTGAAAAACATAATAGGGATAGCCTTAGTGTCTAATTATGTAAGGGCTAGCCAAAAATGACATTTTAATGTTAGCTCGGACTAGAGTTATGCTGCATCTATTTATTAAAATTATAAAATATCGTGTGCTACAAGCCCTCTATTATCATGAAGCTGCAGTACCATGAACAAACCTGATTATAAAGTATTTCCTTTCAGATCTGTAATGGTGAACATTTTAATTGTATCAACACAAGGAAAAGAACTAAACAATTGTTTTTCCTCAATATCACATAATCCAACATAATTTAACAGTTTCTTACAATATGCATGCCTTGAGAGCAAATTCAACGTGTCATATACACTATGTTTCCATGATGCGCAGTGCTTCGGAGTTGCGCTATCTTCATCATGAAAACGGCGTCTTCGCACTGAAATCACTGCGCACTGATCAGTGCGAAGCCAGTGCAAATTCGCAGCAAGGAAACAGCGACTGCGCAATGACTGCGCATAGCTCTCATGCCGTGGAGACGGATTCTTCGAGGGCCATAAACTAGTACAAAGGTTGTCCTGCTAATCTTGTTTTTTTTACTATTCTTCCGATCTTCTTTCACCTAAATTTAATTATGGTCTGCATTCACGAGGATGATGAGGTGATTACTTTCCTAGACTTTGTTATCGATGCCAACACTTTTCGAAAAATAGGTGGCAAGTCTAAATTAACGTTTAAATAATATATATGTGACCTCTCGCGTGAAAAATGACCAAAAGTTGGCATTCACTATCGTTAGTAATGGAGCTTCGAAGTTTGAATTAGGTTTATTGGGGAGCACATGGCTACTTTGTTTATTATTTTACCTCAGACCAATCAGAGTGTGAGGCATTCAATTCTGAAGTCAAAAAAGGATTTTATTGGCTCCTTATGCCGAAATTTTGCGATCATAGTCGTTGCTATGCGATCGTGACGTCATCAAAATGGCGACTCGTGAAGATTCTTAGACTTCGAAAAACCTTTTTAATCTAATGAATCTGAGGAACTTGGCACATTGCTCGATAAAATTAATGCTGAATATGGAGAAACAATGTGTATAGATCTAGATTTTATGTTACTGATGACCTGCAAGCTCGGATGCCCGATTTTAATGACGATGAAGAAGACGATAATGAACCTACCGAAGGATTAACTGTTATTCACTCGTATAGTACTCCGGTTATTGACTCAGAATCACCTGCTGCCAGCTTACCAACTCATCCTATGGTGTCTAATGAACCTATTAGACTCAGTTGCAAGTGTGACTGCATCAACAAATTTGATAGAACTCTGATTTTCATTCAGCTGACTTACAACAAAGGATATTTAAAGACAGAGTTAGATTTGGTTATCACGGGCCGAATTTCTACTTGTGTGGATGATGGGAACACCACATAACCTTTCGAGCATAAGGAGAAGATCAGAAAAAGGCCAAGATGCAACTTTAAATATCATGGTGAGTCTTATTGAACTTTTTCTGATCTACCCTGTTTATTTTTAGTAGTAATAGTATAGGTGTAGTAGCCTACTAGTTGCTGGCCCAGTGTATGCTTCCCTGAGTCACATAAAATTACATCATACAAGACATGACTCAGTGATCAGTTGTACTCACTGGCCTGAGTTGGGTGTGTTTTCACTCATAATTGATTGCCAGTTGCTACATGACTTATTCAATGTGTCAATGCTTGTGTGTTTATTTTTTTGCCTGCTGACAATAACCCTATGGCATGAGCAATCAATCCCTTCGTCATATGATCACTAGGCCACTAAGTCTATTACTTGTAAAAGTGTCTCAGAGTCAGAATCCGTTGCCAATCACCTCATTAGCTCATTCTTTAGATTTTTTTCTAAATTAATTAGGAATTGATGGAAATTCTAAATTAAAGGAATTTAATTTTAATTTAAAAGATTTTAAGAATTTAATTCTAAATTAAAGGAATTAAGAGCTCTCACAAGTTTTCATTCAGCCAAGCTTACCCCGGTACGATGACTTGTTATTCTCATAGATTGTTGTGTGTACTGTTTGCTAACCATGCTACCAGGGTCACTTTGATGCACAGCCATGTTTTTGTTTTGTTTAGGAAAAGTAAAAGTTCAGACGTATCTAGACTCCCCTGCCATGATGTATGATGTAAGACTCGAAGGTATCAATGGACTGCTGAATGTGATAAAACCTGAAGGTTTAGACTATGACCGCCAAAAATACTTGCATACTAACATTCGAGAATTTTGCCGTCTTGGCACTGAGGGTTTAGTTTGCCTGAAGCCTCATGGTAAAAGGCGTAAAACGTGACCATAGCATGAATTTTAGCCTTTTTCTGAGTCAGATGTGAGAAGGAATGTAATCGTGGTCTTGGGTCTGATACCCCTTGTGTTTTTTACCTCACTGTTTTGGCAAAACAAACCTCAGTATGGATTTCAGATGTGATGTTAAATCATACAGCCTATCAGTTAGTGGTGATATACCTAGGAGCTTTTCATCTTATTCCTAATGTGCGGTTAGTATAAAGTACGGATGCGTAAAAATGTCCAATTTTTTTTCAATTTGAGAGCAGGGTTTACCAGTCTTCTGTTGTTCTGACCTTAAAATGGTGTACACCAGCTGTTTCAGCATGCTTACTTACCCTAGAGACCAAATTTCACCTCAGTCAGTGAAATACAAATGGCCGTATCCAAGGAGAACCTAACGTAAACAACCTATTTCTGTGCGTCGCGTCTTTATTCACGATTTTCTCTGTTTCAGATTTTGAGAGTTTTGGCTGACGTGCCTTCCAAAATTTCGCAATATCTCATGAACCACTTAAGCTAACTAAAAAATTCAAAATGCTTTAAATTCTCCACAAAATTCTGCATCGGGCTGTGTTACTAACTCAAAATCTGAAAATCCCTCATTTTGGTTGATTTTCACATGAGAGGTCACATATTACTTAAAAATACTTATTAAAAATATATTACTATGTAAAAAGTGTGTTAAAGTTTGTAAAACCTTGTGAATGTGTATTGTAAATAAAACTATAATGACGACAGAATCATAAAAAGACCGTTTATGACGTTCGGTATCCGTGATCGATTCTATTTCTCCATCAGGTGATTCGATTTATACAACTTTTCTTCTCTGGCTAATTTGCGGTATTTGCTGAAAACCACTGTGCAGCATGGAAACGTACAATCCCCTCGACTTCGGATGGGGCTGCTTCGCAGTACTGCGCACCATGGAAACATAGTGATAGTTGGCTAATAGAAACAAATGCAGACAACTCCCAAACAGGCACAAAAACACTCGCTAATTAATTATGCGATTAATTAAAATAACAGGGACAGTCTGAGATGAGCCTACCAGCAAAGTCAGCGATCCTTAGCCGTGACTCTTTGATTGAGGTCAGGTTGGTTGGGTGGTTGGTCCGCCCTATGATTATAAGGAACTCTGAAATGCTCTGAATGACTCGAGTCTGTAGCTTTTGCATGATTAACTGCATCTTTGGTTTATAATGCTATGAATAAAGTAACAATTAAATGTGAAAATGACTAAAAATGGCGTACTATAGAAACTTCTGGAATAATTGTGATTTTGTGAAGTCATAATTCTAATAACTCTATAATTGTAATCATAAAGAGAGTCACACTGACGATCAGTGGTACTTCACTCCAAAACTGAACAAAATGAAGCACTTCAAAACTGTTGTGCAGCCAGAGGATCAAATCATTGACAGCCAGTTTAGTACTTAAACACAACCATCTTTTATCCATAGAAATTTTCATAAAAACCATGTTTCTCCAAGTGTTATTCACCGTCATTGGAAAAATGACGTACAACACTTTACTGCTCCAGTATAATAAGAATGATGTTCCGCGATGATAATAATTTCTCATGTGAAAAAGCATTATAAAGACAGACACGCCCAGTTTATTGAAAGTGAAAAAACTATGCCAACATCAATTGACCATATATGGTGAAAATGTGCTGTCTGTCTGATTAAAAACTCAAAAACTCTTATTCGCATGCTTTCAAGATGAACTTTTACAAAATCTTATTATATTCTATCAGAAAGCATCGGTAATTTTCTATCAATCGAGATTGTTTCTTAACTTTGAAGTTATCTGACTACCAGGTGTTTCAAAATTAATATAGACAAAACTAGACTGCGATTAAAATCCTCAAAAGAAAAATACATGCGAAATGACATCACTATTTCCTATTGTGAATATAAAACTAGCAAAATGCTGATACTTTATTATGCAATCTACTAAAATATTGTGTAAGTTCATATTTAAAGATTTAAAAATATTTATAACATATAACATTTATATTCATATTTAAAATTCTGATAACTTCAGATGAAATCTACTAAAATATTGTGTAAGTTCATATTTAAGGACAATTGTTCTCAATGAACATGTTTATGTATTTGTGTTGACAATGAAGGAAATTCCAACAAGGATAATAAAGGACAACTGGCGAATCAATCTAGTAAAAATGTTTGCAGCTTTCTCCTAACACACTTGCTATACAGCGGGTGGTTGGCTACCCTAATCTACTAACACTAAACTATGACAAAGACCTTAGGCTATGGTTTGTAAATAATATGAGGCACACAGATGCACCGTTTAGAAGCTTCTACTATTGCTTTTTAAAAGACCACCTTGTTTTCTCATCATCACAGAAACTATTGTAACCTTATGAGTTATTAGGTGGCGATTACCATATATGCATACCAACTACCCCAAGGAAATCTAAAATTACCGTAGAATATCTCGGCATAGTCTTCCCTTATGATAGCTCAGTTACAAATCTTGATATATCACTCTGGTGAGGTGCATTGTGAAAGTCAATGAAACATGTTGTTATATAATCAAGCTATTGATATCAATCAGATGGTTACCTCCCCTGGGTCAAAACTAAATAAATGCAAAATGACAACATACATAGAAATCCATTATGTATTGAAGTTTGCTGTAATCAATTAAACTTGCTTGGTCAATAGCATTAATTACAGCATCACAGTATCTATACAGCAAAAAAGAAACATTTAACGAATATTAACTGATTGATAAACAATTAATATTATTGATATCAGGCCTACAGCTGAACTTCTTGCAATCAACAGTCACACGTGCACAAAATTTTGCACTCTTGAACAGTGTTCATTAGGCCATGCATATTCCAATAAATTGAATAAAATTTTATAGACTATTTAAATCAGAACACCCTAGAACAATTCACTGCTTGAAATACAATCTACTCTTAGCGAATGAGTGGACGTGAGAGGACACACCTGAGAGGACGTGCTATTGAGAGCTTCTCAGATTTTACAAATTTTTCTTCAACTTTTATGAATATTTATCCCTTTTATTACTTTCTTACCCCTTTTTGTACATATTTTATACTACCATATCACTTTTATATTGTTTTGAAGATAGCAGGAAGGCAGCTTGGCCGCTTCAGGCACTGCTGTGACTAGTGGTAGACACTGAGTGGGACAACTCTTTGTTTTATTTTAAAGTCCTGATTTTTAATTTTGTTTTATTAAATCTCAGTGATAGAATGGTTAAGGCTAAGACTTCCAGAGGCAGTGGTTTGATTCAGTTGGATAGTCAGTGTGGTAAATGTAAAAACAAACTGAAAGATGAAGTAGATAATTTAATTCAATGCGATTTTTGTCAGTTTTGGTTTCACTATAGATGTGCTAGTTTGAGCAAAGAGGAAGCTGAGCTGCTGTCGAGGCTGGAGCCTAAAGGTGCCAAGTGGGCCTGTAAGGTATGCAGCAAGGGAGAAGTTTTTGTTCAAAGTAATCCCCAGCTAGATAATATCGAGAAAAGTTTGGATGAAATCAAGTCCTTGGTTATTGGTAGTCTTGAACCTCAAGTTGAGGCTATAAAAAAAACATATGCAGCAGCAGTACAAGATATCGAAAGGAACACAAAAGTTCTTGTTAGTGCTGCAAAACAAACACTTGTGAAAAATGAAAACGAACAGAAAGAAGCTAGAGACAAAAACCTGATTCTTTTTGGACTCCAAGAGTTCAACACCAAACAGGAAACTGTTGAAGAAATAAACAAGCTCTTTTCAGAATGTCATCTCTCAAAAGTAATTGAAAAGAAGAACATGTATAGGCTAGGTAGGATAAGTGAAGAATCTGACTTGAAAGATAAGAAACCAAGACCTATCAAAATATGCACAGAGTCTAAGGAAGACAAATGGGAAATAGTGAGAAGAATCAACAGCTTTAAGAAGGGGGGTATTTTTGCAAAGCTAGATATGTCGAAAGAGGAAAGAGAGGAGGATTTTCAGTTATACCAGACGTTAAAGAAAATCAGAGCAGAAAATTCTACAAATCGTTACAAAATAATCAAAAAAAAAATAGTGAAAGTAGACCAATAAGCCTTCTTTTAGCAAACGCAAGGTCAGTGAAGGGTAAACTGAATGAAATAGAAGTTTTAGCATCGGAATATGATATACTATGCATTACAGAGACACATATTGATTCGTCTTTCAATAATGAAATGATTTTGAGCTCATCGCAAAAGTGTATTTATAGATGTGATCGAGATTGCCATGGCGGAGGAGTTATGATTGCCCTTTCACCATGTATTAATCACCACCAGATCCACTTAGAGGGTACATATTTTCCAATAGAAGTAGTTTGTGTAAAAATAGAATGCGTTGATAGTGGCCTAGATTTGATAATTTTGTGCCTTTACATCCCACCATCTTTTATCAGACAAACAATTGATCCACTTGACGATCTACTGGGACAAGTAGTGTCAAGATTTCCTAAATCTACTATATTTGTTTCAGGTGATTTTAACTTGCCTGACATAGACTGGATTATAGGTCAAGTTCGTTCTGGATCTCACAACAAAACACTTCACAAATCTTTTTTGAGCAGTCTGCTATCCCATCACCTGACCCAACTCGTGACTGAGCCTACACACCAACTTGGCAATACACTCGACCTAATCCTTACTAATAATGACAGCCTTTTTACAGATTTGAATGTGATCAATCCTGGACTAAGTGACCATTACATGGTAGGCATAAATATAAAAATCAGGGAATTTAGGCCAAATAGTAAGCATAATGATTCTTTTAAAATATACGCTAAGGCAAATTTTGAAGCTATCACTCTGGCTCTAGAGAAAACACTTTCTAAAGTGTCAAACGCTATTCAAAATGAAGAAAACATAAACACAACATGGCAAATCTTTGAAACGGACTTGAAAGAAGCAGTCAGTAACTATGTACCTAAATGCACAAAAAAGATCAGAAACAAAGACGAGCCCGTATGGTTTAATGATTCTGCCAGGAAGTGTGTAAGATCGCAAAGAAAATTGTATGATAAATTCAAGAAAAGTGGCCTGGACACAGACCTACAACAGTACAAACAGGCTAGGCGCCAAAACAAAAAGCTCTTTAGGAAAATGGAATATGACCACTATGATAGAATATTATTCAAACCACTGAGTTTGGGAGATAGCAAGCCTTTCTATTCATTTTATAGAAGGAAGAGTGGGAAGAGCTGCCATGGCTCTGTTATTTTTAAGGGTAAATCAGCTTTTGAGACTTCAGAGATTTTTAACAAGTATTTTCAGAGTGTTTTTTCTGGGAGCAGTTCATACTCAGAGCCGCTTTGGGCTGAAGGGAACTGTCCGATTACAATTACTAGTGAGGGGGTGAGGAAATTGTTAATTGGTCTGAAGACCGGAAAGGCCCCAGGCCCTGACCAGCTGAGGAAAGAGGACCTCAGTCTTGATGTGGTGGTCACTAGTCAGATTTTAGCTCTTATCTTTCAACATTCTCTTAATACTGGCCAGCTGCCTGATATCTGGAAGGCGGCAAACGTAGTACCAATTTTTAAAAAAGGCTCGAGAGACAGCCCCAGTAATTTTAGACCAGTTTCACTTACATGTATTGCATGCAAACTTTTAGAACATATAGTACTAAGCAATATTAATCAGCATCTTAATGTAACGCTCAACCCAAACCAACATGGATTTAGACAGGGTCTCTCATGCACTACCCAACTTGTCACAACAGTAGATGACATTATGAAAATGGTGGATGGAAATGACTCGGTACACGCTGCAGTGTTGGATTTTTCGAAAGCTTTCGATCGAGTACCTCACGGTCTCTTAATTGAAAAGCTGTTATTTATTGGTATTGACTCAGCAGTAGTTAGATGGATAGCACATTTTTTGGCAGACCGAATGCAGAGAGTGGTTGTGGAGGGAGCAACGTCTGGTTCTCTTGCAGTAACTTCTGGTGTTCCTCAGGGTTCCGTGCTGGGGCCCTCTCTTTTTCTAGTTTACATTAATGACATTTGTAGCATTATAAAGACATCGACAATAAGACTTTTTGCGGACGATGCCCTTCTTTATTGCCCGGTTAACAGCTTAGATAGTTCCCAGAAATTCCAGGAAGATTTGTTTTTGTTGGAAAGGTGGGCTGAGCATTGGGGTATGGTGTTTAACACTGATAAGTGTCAAATAGTCAGGTTTGGTAAGAACGGTCTTGATAGTTCTGTGGATTATTTTTTAGGAGGAATAGCGTTGGAGAATGTATCAGCTTTTAAATATCTTGGAGTTGAAATTACTAGTGATTTTAGTTGGGACTTGCAGATTGATTCGGTGACGGCAAAGGCTTCTCAGAGGTTGGGTATGATGAGGCATGTGCTTTTTAAGGCCCCCAGAAAGGTGAAGAGGGTTGCATACCTCACCTTGTGTAGACCTATAATGGAATATGCAGGTGAGGTATGGGACCCTCATTTAGTTAGGCAGATAACATCGTTGGAGAATGTGCAGCGAAGGGCTGTGCGTTTTATTTCAGATTTGAGGGGAAAACAGAGTGTTACGGAAGCAAGGCAGTTTTTGGATCTAGAGCTGTTGGAGGCAAGGCGTAAGAGTGCTCGCATGACATTGATGCTAGAAATTTTAACAAATAGCAAGCACAGTTCTTTTGTTGATAGTTTTAAGCATTTACAAGATACAATTCATGATCATAATACAAGGTCAACAACTAACGGGGAACCCCCCCCCCCCCCCCCCCCCCCCCCCGCCATTGAGTCAAATTCGAGTTTTTATCAATATAGTTTTATGCCCAGGACTTCCCGCAACCTGCGAGGAAAGCCATGAAATTTTATCGAATTTTTGACAGACATTTTGAAGGCCTTCTTTTACCCGCGAGCGGGGTCTAAAGGCTCGAGTTTTACCTAGACCTAGACCTAGAGTGCAGCCGTTGGCCTATAACTTAAAGTATTGATGTAATTAGTCTACACACCTGCTTGATACAGCATTCTCTAATTAGTTAAAATTTAACAATTAATAATGTTCGTTTAAGTAGGCAACTAATATTATCATTGCAACTTTTCCTTGTGAGTAAACAATGTAAAAGCGAGCAAACGGGTGTCCCATGTTATTTAAATAAGCCGGAAATAGGCAATGACAAGACGCAACTTTGCTCGGTCAGTCGTAACCCACGATATAACACCTCACATTTTCTCATACGTTTTTGCATGACACCCCGTAAAAGCTTATAAAGCTGAAACCTGTGCGCTTGACCAAGACATAAGCTACTAATTACGCCTGATAGAATTAATATAATTTATTTACCAGGTCTGTGGAAAACGAACGGTCAGCGCGTCTTTACGTTATGAAGCATGATCTCATTCAAACGCTTATATCTCTGAACAGGGCTGGTCTACCAGGACACAAATTACATCAAATTGTAGCTGATGGTTTAGCCTTATATTGGTCCTAATCTCTTCTAAATGACTTCAATGGTGCAATTACATCTTTAATAATGTAAAATTATGCTGAGACCGTTACGCTATACTATGTTTTAACTAGCACCATCGTGTAGAGGAGACTGTGACTATTAAAATGGTGCCTTGTTTTGTTATATTTGAAATTGTTCATTTTATTCTATTTGGAATTGAACTTTGAGTTCACACAAATTCACAGGGCGGCTTCATACTTTTGCACATGACTGTAGGTGCAAAAATGCTGCAGTTTTTACTATAGTAAAATCTGTGTCTGTTTGTATGTCTGAAGTCAGGGTTAGAGGTCAGGGTAACTGATTCCTTCTCACGGGACTTGATCTCATACTGTAACATTCAGTTTGTTATATCGACACTAAAACCTGCGCTAATCGAGAACTTCTTTAGCAGTACAGATTAATTGCGCAGATTTTTTATTCTCTGCATTTTATGACAGAAAGAGCACATGGAAATGGCGTTTGAAAAAGACGATTTATTGATACTGGACACAGGACTTTTAGAGTTAGAAGTTTGGATGAAATACAAAATGAAAATTATAAAATATTAAATATATTGGTAATTTAGACTAAAAGTTTATTTTATGATTCAAGAGTGCATTTTTATAAATGTAATATTTTTATTATTACATTTACAGGTACTAGTAAATATTAATTTATGAAGTTAGGTTAAGAAACCTAGCTTGAGATTATGGTCAGTGTTTATGACTTGCAGGCTACTATGTATATCAAGGGTGTTTCATGCAGGTTAAACAGTTTTCACTGTTTCCATGTACTGGTCATCACTTAATCTGTAAAGTAGTTATTGTGATGGTTACCAACCACCAAAGGCAATATGGAGAGGATAATTCTTAGTTGTCGTTTGTCTATCATAGCCTTGCGCTAAATTTATGCAATTGGACATTTCTGAGGACATTTTTAATCATGGTGTTGTGATTCATAGTAGTTGTTCCTTCTCTACTTCATGATTCTGCTTTTTGGCCTCAGTATTTCTTGAATAAAAATATTTAATTCAAAATTAAATTAATGGAAGGTTGAAAAATAGATTATGCTAGTTTGCAGTTATGCTTTTGTGGACATTACTCCGTGAATAAAAATATTCACTTTCAAATTAAATTGAACTAAATATCTAAAATACATAAATCTCATACTCTGACCCAGTGAAATCTCTCAATGAGCATCACTGTGATAGCAATCATCTTGGTTCAGTTTTTCCTGTGATAATTTGTAAAGTTTAAACCTGCAAACTAGTTGTGCATCCACTTCACCACGTTTTTCAAGTGCCCTTGACCTTCAAAAGCATCTAATGAACATATTTATAGGAAACTCGCCTACAAACAAAAAACAGTATTTTTATTGGATTGAAAAAGCAGCACTGTCTTTGGCAAAGGAGTTTAGGCAGAACAAATTTACACTTATTCAGTATCAATAGCATTATAATTTGACTTTTTTATTAGGTAAAACCGGGTTGAAAAATATTGATATATTATTAAAAATGTCTTCAAAAGTACATATAGGGGTGAGTCTACTTGCCAGATTTTCCCCTATTGTGAGTGTGCAGATTCCCATCAACTGTGATAAACGAGGGAACCCTGTGATCAATACAAAAATTATGTCTCTTTAGCTGTACTCATACTGTGTTGGGCGGCCATTGTACATTCGCTTTAGATTTTTGATAAAAAATAAGTCATATTAAACACATCAGTTAGTTTTATGACCTCCTAAGAATAAGAGCTTATATATGACTAATATTTTTATATCGCGATATTTGGAAAGGGTTTGTATAAATACGAGAACTGAGCATTAACAAATTAGCTAGCCAATTATATCCTTGCTTGCAGAATCTGGGCCAATCACCATTGATATTTGCCCGAGCAGTCTCTAATCAATGGATAATGTGATATTAGCTCTTGTTCTTGTCGTTGGAGGTCATTGTAGCCTTGTCACCTTGTGGATGGTTTGAGAAAGAGGTAGGAAACTCGGCATATCTCTAGATATGCTGAGTTTCCCACCTCTTTCTCAAACCATCCACAAGGTGAGCAGATGTTTACCAATTGTCACACACTTTTATTTCATCTCTTGTATCACCTATTAGTTCAATAATATAATAATTGTAAATCCTATGTTTATGGCAGTCTGTCTTTTTGACTTCAGTGAAATAATTTTGGCAGCAATAGTCAAGTCTAAAATATTTAATAGAATAAAGCAAGATTGCACTTTGTCTGTCGCCTCAATGAATGGTTCATGTCTATTTGTCCAGATGTTAGACTATAGTTCACAGTGAAACAGACACAGTAGTTGATACACTGGTTGGCTTGCAGCTTTCTAAAAGCCAGATACTATTGCTTATGGAGGTTGAAATGTTTCCAAAGATTTGCCGAATGTTAGAATTTTTTATTTAGGAAAATGGTATTCACTCGCTGATTTGATAAGGTTCAAGGCCTTCAGGGTTACAATATGATTAGCTAAAACAAATTTTAAGGCCCTCATAGTTAATATATGGTTAACTAAAACAAACTTTGCCCATAAAAATCTCACAAGATGGCGTATGATGGCCCACACTTAGGACTGTGCTCATTCTTGTTGCTTGATATGCCATTTCATACCATCTCATACCATGCCATCCCACACCATGCCATCTCGTACAATGCCATCTCGTACCATGCCATCTCTTGCCATTTCATATCATCTCATACCATCTTATACCATAACATCTTATGCCATGTTATACCATGCCATCGCATACCACCGCGTTTTATACCATCTCATAGCATGCCAGCCCATACCATGCCAGCTCATACCATGCCATCTCATACCTTGCCAACTCATATCATGGCATCTCTTACCATTTCATACCAGCTCATGCCATACCATCCCTTACCATTTTTTACCATACCATTAATACCACATCATCTTGTACTATACCATCTGATACTACGCCATCTCATAACCATGCCAGCTCATGCCATGCCAGCTCATACCATGCCATCTCATACCATGCTATCTCATACCATACCAGTTCATATCATGATATCTCTTACTGTTTCATACCATCTCATATCATACCATCTCTCACCATTTCATATCATACCATACCATTTTATACCACTCCATCTCATACAGTGTATGATTACATATAAAAAATGCAAAATTTAAATATTCATTTCTATGTATGTCTTTCTAGCTTCAAATTTAGTATAGTGCATGAGAGCATAGGTTCTCCTTCTCTATTCATCTTCAGAGGCAGGGATGTTAGCTTGTTTAATTAATCACTTGTCTAATATTGTCTATCAACTGTTTTAGCACTGATCTACAGGAGAAGGTGATTTAGTGGGTTTCCTAAAGCTGGTTGGAAGGAAGAATTGGAAGTAAATAGAGAAAAAGTCAACTTTATTGAAGCAGGTTTTATCTTCTGCTTGTTTCCTCACTTTTATCATATACTGAACGTGACATTGAGTGTTTTTAGGTTGGGTTGCTCTTATTGTCTAAATCTTGCATGTTTTCAGTTTCAGAGATGCAAAATGTAATTTGGCAGCTGATTGATATTTCATCGTCAGCTAAACTTGACTAGAATGAGTTATGAACAGTTTCAATTGACACCGGCGACCTTCACAAATTTGTCACAAGTAAGAATATCTATGTCCATAGTTAAACAGCTGTTTGTAGAAAGTGTTTTACCGTCGTTATTCAAAAAAAATGCAAAAGGATGTGCTCACATTATGCGCTAAATTAATTAAATTGATTTGCTGTTAGGGTCTTTACAAAATAAACTTTTTATGTAATCATAAACGCATCAGTTTCTGTGGCAGGTAGATTAACATGTTTGTCCAGACAGTCTGTAGCCAATGCATTGGTTACACACACGATGCTTTTCACTGACATAAACATATCTTTGTAAGCACATTGATAATGTTTTAAATCCTGAACTGTGATAACTAACCTTCACAGCTGATATATTTAACAGAACAATTCAATGAGTAAATGTCCTGATGAGGTCAAGACAGTCAAGAGGTCTATTTAAATGAAGATTATTTTTATACTCGACGTCAGTCCACAGTATGTGTGTGGACCAACCTGCACAGTGTGCACCTTTCATCATGCCTTTTAAATGCCCTTGGCTCTCAAAATCATCTAACAAACAATGAAAAAAGACGAATTCACAGTTCAGAATGATCAGAATCATAGTACTTCACATTTTGTGGAGCTTTTTACGAGTTTGAAATGAGTTTGTTTGTGCGGGTGGAAAGCCTGAGTTTCTTGGCTGTTATATACCTCAGTCAGTTGTCAGTCCAACCACACAAAACACAGCTCTTTCTGAAGTACGCTGGTAAACACACTCTGTTAGACTTCTCTAATCAGTGGCTGATCCGTGAGTATTGCATGGAATTCTAATTACTGTGTGGATTCTCTTAACTTATTTGGTCATGTTATGCACGTGTCCTGTCAGTTCCTTGCTCTGTTATGGCATGCACTTGCTTTGCCATTTTATATCATCAGTGTGACGGTCATTTCCTGTTCACCTAGTTTTCAGATATTTTATGAATCTCATGCTGTTTTATGTTATTGTAAATATTTGTGTGTGCTATAACTCTGCAGCTATAACTCTGGGAGTCAACTGTGGAAGAGGAATATCATAGTTATAAAAAGACTTGCTGAAAATGCTAATGGAAACCTTATTAAGTACAACCTGAAGGATGTCTGGAGCTTATTAAAACATTCGGGGGGGGGGGGAGACACAAATTGACACATACTGAGCTTAAATTAAATTTTAGCATTTCATATTATCTCAAGTTTTCTTTACACTATATTTCAGCTGATTTTCATCTACCTGCGCGACCTACTTGTTAGATGCCATCAGCTGGTTAGATGCCACCTGCTGGTTAGATGCCACCTGCTTAGCTTGTCATGTCACCGCAGCTGACAGATGCATTCTGGTTAATATCAGCGAATACCTGCTTCTCCTGCCATTATTCCTAGACATTCATACCAGGCAATAGAGGTGGAACGAGACAGGTTTTTTTTTAGCTCGAGACGAGACTCGAGACACTGTCTTGTAAAAATTCGAGACTCGAGACACGAGACAGTAAAATAATGAGCATTTGGTGATGATTTCACTACACAAGTACTAGCTACTTGGTATATATAAAATTAATAAAAATCTTTTTAAATTGAATTTTCACCTGGTGTAAACGATCTAAATACAACATTTTAATAGTGATATGCATGTAGTTTTTAGAAACAAAAGTGACACAAACAGCTCTAAAATACCGAAGTTATATATTCTAAGAATTTTGAGCTTGATTGATCATAATTATTATAAACATATTGCTTTGTACATGTATATTTTTACCATCTATTGAATAGTTCTTACTTTTTAATGTAATGTGTAATGAAACCGATAGCCGTCGCTCTACAAAGAAATACCGCAACTAAAAGAACACACGATAACACTTTCATTCTTATCGTTTCATTAATGTTAAGTTTTGTTTGTGTATTAGCTGTAGTATGTGAATTATATTAAAATTGTACTCATGAAATTATATTAATTACTGTATACATGCACATGTATATTCTTATAATGAGCTAACAAAACGTCTTTGTTAACCGAACACGGACTATGGTCGACACGGCCTTTCGTTCGTTTCTCCGTGTCCGGGCAAGTTTTACCCGCGATTGGTAGTATATACGTAAAAGAGGCCCGAATTTTATGAAGGGCAGTTGGTGTTTAGACACGATACGATAAAATACAGACATTTTACCCGCAAAATTCTATTTATTAAATTGGATTATCCGAAGAGTAATTAGATACGACCCGGTATCTGTTTTAAGGACACAGAACCGAACTAAAAAATAACAGGGCCGTTGTCCGGACTACATGATTAGACTCAGTGGCCAACATAATCAGTAGCAACAAGTAGTAACGGACCGGGTATAACTTTAAAGGCAGTTGCCCGCAATCCATTACAATATATGGAGTTGTTGCTACCGCAAGAAGCCATGTTTTAACAACCGTGCGCAGGCGCTTTAGTTCTATTTCCTGTCTCGAGTTTGGCAATAGTTAAGTCGAGACGAGACCGATACGAGACGAGACAGGTCGATACTCGAGACGTCTCGTGTCTCGTTCCACCTCTACCAGGCAATGCATATTCTCCCTCCTTAACCACTCAGTTCATCAGGTAAGCTGATACTGATGTTACAATACACGTTCTTACAACATGATAATCTGTTTCATAACATTTACGTTACTGGAACAGATTATTATGTTGTACCAGTTGTACTGCATTTATAATGCATACTGCCCAGTAGTACTGCGTTATTGTGCATGCTTACCGTGGCTTTTGCACTGCTAATGCAACTACATAGACATCCAAGCAAAGATTTACTGTGACTGCAATCCATTTAACATATGGACAGCAGGCAGTACTTATTAATCTGATATTGCGACTTTTATAAAGGTCAGTCATAATTGTTTTATAAATCTGTGTAATTTTTATAACTGCAACACATAATCTACCTTTTTAATTCAGCATCTACATTTAATGTACCTTTGTAATTAACTAGGTCATCTTAGTATCCAGATATACTAACATGGCTGATATATGCTAGAAGTCAGTGTATTGAATCCTGTATCTGACTACATATTTGTTCTGATGGTAATAAGTTCTCATCAGGTAAATAAGTATACAGACTCAGTATCACTAACACATCTTCAATCTCAACATACAGATCCATCCCTCAACCTGTACAGATGCTCTTAGAGTTTTTTTGTTTTTGCCAAAAAGCCTGTAACACTATTCTTGTTGGCCCCGGAAAAAGTATACTTGAGCTATGGCTCTCGCATCAAGGATCTCTCCACCCTGCCTAGATCACTTAAGCTATAGGCACCTCACACTAATCACTGTCTCGCAGTCTACAGTCATCTCAACTTCTTTGAACTCCTTTGTTTCATCTCTTGCAGCTTCAAAGTGTAAGTTTCAACTTCCTTTACCTCCTCTCCAGACCTACTATGTTCATCCTAGTACCTCCTTTCTTTCTCTCCAGTGAGACTTTTACTCCTTTTCTTTTTTGTATCTTTGTCTTGCCTTTTTCCTATGTCAGCCTATCTCTATCTCTCCTGTTTATAAGCAACCATAGATAATATTCCTCTCTTCTCAGGTAACAGACTGATTTAGGATGGGTTATTATCCTCTAAGGATATTTTATATAATGGGAGTTGTGACACTACTTAAACAGGTAAGACAACTTTTCTCACTAATAGACAACCCTAGTATTAGACATCATCTTCTCTACTACCCTTTGCCGCTAGCATTGTCTTATCACATCAGGTAAGCTGCTACTGATATTACAATACACGTTCTTACAACATGATAATCTGTTTCATAGCATTTACGTTACTGGAACATATTGTTATGTTGTACCAGTTGTACTGCATTTATAATGCATACTGCCCTGTAGTACTGCGTTATTGTGGCACGCTTACCGTGCTTTTTGCACTGCTAATGCAACTACATAGACATTCAAGCAAAGATTTACTGTGACTGCAATCCATTTAATATATGGACAGCAGTCGGTACTTATTAATCTGATATTGCGATTTTTATAAAGGTCAGTCATAAATTATTTTATAAATTTCTGTGTAATTTTTATAACTGCAACACATCATCTACCTTTTAAATTTGACATCTACATGTAATGTACCTTTGTAATTAATTAGGTCATCTTAGTACCCAGATATACTAACATGGCTGATGTCTGTTAGAAATCAGTATATTCAATTCTGTCTCTGGCTACACATTTGTTCTGATGGTAATAAGTTCTCATCAGGTAAATAAGTATACAGACTCAGTATCCCTAACACATCTTCAATCTCAACATACAGATTCATCCCTCAACCTGTACAGATGCTCTTAGAGTTTTTTTGTTTTTGCCAAAAAGCCTGTAACACTATTCTTGTTGGCCCCGGAAAAAGTATACTTGAGCTATGGCTCTCGCATCAAGGATCTCTCCACTCTGCCTAGATCACTTGAGCTATAGGCACCTCACAATAATCACTGACTCACATCTACAGTCATCCCAACTTCTTTGAACTCCTCTGTTTCATCTTTTGCAGCTTCAAAGTTTCAACTTCCTTTACCTCCTCTCCAGACCTAGTATGTTCATCTTAGTACCTCCTTTCTTCCTCTCCAGTGAGACTTTTACTCCTTTTCTTTTTTGTATCTTTGTCTTGCCTTTTTCCTATGTCAGCCTATCTCTATCTCTCCTGTTTATAAGCAACCATAGATAATATTCCTCTCTTCTCAGGTAACAGACTGATTTAGGTTGGGTTATTATCCTCTAAGGATATTTTATATAATGGGAGTTGTGACACTACTTAAACAGGTAAGACAACTTTTCTCACTAATAGACAACCCTAGTATTAGACATCATCTTCTCTACTACCCTTTGCCGCTAGCGATGTCATATCAAACGCTTCTAATCTCAACCTGGTATTTTTATTTTACATAATTTTATCTCATTTCCTGTCCATGGGCTTTATGATAGTTTATAGATATGTTTCATATGTCTGTGGACTATATGACTCACAGACATTGTTTCACTTACCTGGTCTAGCATATGCTGAAACTGAAAGATGAATTGTTATCCATTCAGTGATTCACCTTTGTCTCACAAGCAGTAAAACCATTCAGTATTTGTAGATAAATGAGCTAATCCGAGGAGATCACATTGGAGTTGTGTACTCATTGTTACTTCCTGAAGCCTTCAAGTACAGTGGCTTGTTATACCTGGGTGGTCCGCTTGTGTGGTAATAGCTTTATAACTGTTAGTTTACATTCAACACTAAAGGAGAGTGGAGATAGCTTGAGTTGTATGTAAAGAGCTGGGATCTGCTTCCGTTATGATGAGAATCTATGTACAACATTTCATATGAAGAATTCATAAATAATGATGTATCTAGAACGTATTCATCTCTGGAGGAGAGTGGAAAGGGCTTGAGTTGGACTATTTGAAACCATCATATAGACAAATAAACCAGTTTTTAAATTTGTCATATAGATAGTACACTCAGTAACCATAATAACATTGATTCATAATGTTCCTTGACTTTTGCTACCGCTCAAAAAGTATGGTAAATGATCTACAATTGTGATCTACAATTATGATCTAAAAATTGTTTCCTGATTTCACGAAATTTGTCTGCTTGACACCATTGATGACTTTTATCAGGCGCATGTTCCATGCAGCTGTCAAATAGCATGAGGAAGAGGCGATACAAAACGTTTCAAGATTTTATACACTTAATATTACATTTAATAACTTTTCCATATTTAGACTTGTGTTAAAAACAGGATGGGAACCATTCTAAAAATAACTGATAAGTACTCAACAATGCCAATATGTGAAATGCATTACAGTTGCAGTAAACTTTATGTATGGATTTATATGTAGTTGCATTAGCAGTGTATTATCAGTAGTAAGCGTATCGCAAACATGCCTTATGCAGTAACAATGCGTAATGCATGTTTGTAATTACATGTATGCAATTATGCATAATTGTGTACTTTCACTACTACGAAATACACAGTATACATGCAGTACAACTATTCATTAGTATGTAGTAAGCAGTATTGGTGTAGTATTGGTAGGTATACAGTGTAGTATTGGTAGGCATACAGTGCAGTATTGGTAGTCTTACATTGGCTGTATAACCTACTGTCCAGTGTTCAGTAGTGTAGTACAGTACTGGAGCGTTTTAGTGCACATTTCGCAGTGCTACATACATTAGGCTATTTTGCAATACATTGTACATACGTACACTACTGTTTATACTTACAATATATCAATGTATAATATCCATCCTAGCATATATTCATATACACACAACAATTGTATATATATACACATTTTATGGATGAATATCTATTACACTGTATACACACATACACAGGACATGTTCATGAAATTTTGTAACAGATTCAAGTACTGAGTGGACTTTAACTCAAATACTTCACTATTGTAAGATTTAAATGTTGCTCAAACTTGAGTATTATTCAAAAATCTCTCTAAACTTTATAGACCTCCGTAAATATTTTTAAACTTCGTTACAATTTTAAAAAGTTTTAATATAACAGCCTGTGTACCTTTTAAGATCTCAGGAATAGCCATTCCTGTACTAGCTTTTTAGCCGTGTCACGTCCAGGAACTTGATCTCATAAACTCAGGAACTCATACATGTTTACAAATGATAACAATGTCTGACGGCCTATTTTAAACGATATTAGAGTTAGCATGTGAGTCCATATGTTTGTAATGATATGGGAGTTAGTATGTGAGTCTATATGCTTGTAATGATATGGGAGTTAGCAAGTGAGTACATATGCTTTTAATGGTATTGGAGTTAGCATATGAGTCCATATGCTTGTAATGATATGGGAGTTAGCATATGAGTCCATATGTTTGTAATGATACGGGAGTTAGCATGTGATTCCATACGCTTGTAATGATATGGGAGTTAACATGTGAGTCCATATGTTTGTAATGATATGGGAGTTAGCATGTGAGTCCATATGCTTGTAATGATATGGGAGTTAGCATATGAGTCCATATGTTTGTAATGATATGGGAGTTAGCATGTGATTCCATATGTTGTAATGGTATTGGAGTTAGCATGTGAGTCCATATGCTTGTAATGATATGGGAGTTAGCATATGAGTCCATATGTTTGTAATGATATGGGAGTTAGCATGTGATTCCATATGCTTGTAATGATATGGGAGTTAACATGTGAGTCCATATGTTTGTAATGATATGGGAGTTAGTATGTGAGTCCATATGCTTGTAATGATATGGGAGTTAGCATATGAGTCCATATGTTTGTAATGATATGGGAGTTAGCATGTGATTCCATATGTTGTAATGGTATTGGAGTTAGCATGTGAGTCCATATGCTTGTAATGATATGGGAGTTAGCATGTGGGTACACATACTTGTAATGATATGGGAGTTAGTATGTGAGTCCATATGCTTGTATTAATATGGGAGTTGGCATGTGAGTCTATATGTTTGTATTAATATGGGAGTTAGCATGTGAGTTAATATGCTTGTATTAATATGGGAGTTAGTATGTGTGTGTATATGCTTGTAATGATATGGGAGTTAGTATGTGAGTCCATATGCTTGTAATAATATGGGAGTTAACATGTGAGTCCATATGTTTGTAATGATATGGGAGTTAGCATGTGAGTTAATATGCTTGTATTAATATGGGAGTTAGTATGTGAGTTAATATGCTTGTATTAATATGGGAGTTAGTATGTGTGTGTATATGCTTGTAATGATATGGGAGTTAGTATGTGATTCCATACGCTTGTAATGATATGGGAGTTAACATGTGAGTCCATATGTTTGTAATGATATGGGAGTTAGCATGTGAGTCCATATGCTTGTAATGATATGGGAGTTAGCATATGAGTCCATATGTTTGTAATGATATGGGAGTTAGCATGTGATTCCATATGTTGTAATGGTATTGGAGTTAGCATGTGAGTCCATATGCTTGTAATGATATGGGAGTTAGCATGTGGGTACACATACTTGTAATGATATGGGAGTTAGTATGTGAGTCCATATGCTTGTATTAATATGGGAGTTGGCATGTGAGTCTATATGTTTGTATTAATATGGGAGTTAGCATGTGAGTTAATATGCTTGTATTAATATGGGAGTTAGTATGTGTGTGTATATGCTTGTAATGATATGGGAGTTAGTATGTGAGTCCATATGCTTGTAATAATATGGGAGTTAGCATGTGAGTACATATGCTTTTAATGGTATTGAAGTTAGCATATGAGTCCATATGCTTGTAATGATATGGGAGTTAGCATATGAGTCCATATGTTTGTAATGATATGGGAGTTAGCATGTGATTCCATACGCTTGTAATGATATGGGAGTTAACATGTGAGTTCATATGTTTGTAATGATATGGGAGTTAGCATGTGATTCCATACGCTTGTAATGATATGGGAGTTAACATGTGAGTCCATATGTTTGTAATGATATGGGAGTTAGCATGTGAGTCCATATGCTTGTAATGATATGGGAGTTAGCATATGAGTCCATATGTTTGTAATGATATGGGAGTTAGCATGTGATTCCATATGTTGTAATGGTATTGGAGTTAGCATGTGAGTCCATATGCTTGTAATGATATGGGAGTTAGCATGTGGGTACACATACTTGTAATGATATGGTAGTTAGTATGTGAGTCCATATGCTTGTATTAATATGGGAGTTGGCATGTGAGTCTATATGTTTGTATTAATATGGGAGTTAGCATGTGAGCTAATATGCTTGTATTAATATGGGAGTTAGTATGTGTGTGTATATGCTTGTAATGATATGGGAGCTAGTATGTGAGTCCATATGCTTGTAATAATATGGGAGTTAGCATGTGAGTACATATGCTTTTAATGGTATTGGAGTTAGCATATGAGTCCATATGCTTGTAATAATATGGGAGTTAGCATATGAGTCCATATGTTTGTAATAATATGGGAGTTAGCATGTGATTCCATATGCTTGTAATGATATGGGAGTTAACATGTGAGTCCATATGTTTGTAATGATGTTGGAGTTAGCATGTGAGTCCATATGCTTGTAATGATATGGGAGTTAGCATATGAGTCCATATGTTTGTAATGATATGGGAGTTAGCATGTGATTCCATATGTTGTAATGGTATTGGAGTTAGCATGTGAGTCCATATGCTTGTAATGATATGGGAGTTAGCATGTGGGTACACATACTTGTAATGATATTGGAGTTAGCATGTTTCTATTAATATAAAGTTGTTTATAAACTGTTGACTTTGGAGTTGTCACACCTCCTTATCTACAGGCTTAGAATTATATTTATGTAGATATTTGTTATTTGGTGAGCACTGATGGTGAATAGTGTTGGGCCGGTAAGGAGTTATCCGCTGTTACCGATACCGAGTGATTATTGGTATCCGGAAAACCAATCATTTTTGCTGACAGCTAGTTAGTTATCCGCGGCCGGTTTGATATGATCGGTATATATCTGTGAAAGCCTATCGGTAATTGGTTATCTGGAAAGATTTTTGTATTTGACAAGCTACAGCATTACCAGTGGAGTGTTCGCGGGAGAATCTCTTGCAAAATGAGCTGCTTATGAAAAAGCTCATTTGACGTCTCAGCCACAATCGCTAAGTAACGGAATGAAAAAGAATTGAGAAAAATGAAAAAGAAAAATCCCGGTCGATTTATATTATGGTTAATAGCAAAAACGCATCTTTGAGGAACACACTAATCAAAAAGAGTAGCTCAGCTCACAATGGGCAATCACAACTTTTTTCGAAGACATTCTGAAAACACCACACATGCGAATTATATTATAACTCTTTCTTCAACGAACATTACCACGCTTACTTATAGGTATCTAGTATTATATTACGTCTTACATTGATAGAATGTAAAACGTAATATACATTTTATATTTTATCAAATATAAAACGTATATATAAAATGTATATTGCGTTTTATATTTGATAAAACCCCTGTTTGAAATATTTATACGTTTTATGTTTCATTTATCCCCCACCTGCGTTATATAAAAATAGTCAGTAGGTAAGCTGAAGTTAAATACACACTGAAAACCATTTACCGAACTACAATACCGATAATATCGAACTTTCTTAGTTGGAAAAGGATACCGAAGATGGTAAATACCGAGGATGCCGACACTGGGAAAACCGATAAAAAAGGGCACGGATATCATATCCGGCACTAAATTATATACTGGCCCAACACTAGTGGTGAATTGTAGGGTCGGGTCAATGTAGGGTCATTGTAAACAATTGCAAACAGGTTTTTCTGTTGTGTTTGGGTTTTTAGTTTGTAGGTTGTTTTTCCGAGGGTGGGAATGAATCACTTTGTGTTTAGTAATTTTGTATAGGAAAATTGATTTGACACAAAAGAGAATTGGCATACATGTATTCGCTTTGTCCTGGAACACATTAGGCTTGCATATTGAGTTATGACAGTATATGCCTAAGGTTGTTGGTTGTTACACCAGTTCCATTATAAGCACCATAACGGGTATCTTTCTCACTGCTATTATATTGTTGATAGACATGATCGAGGTCACCTGCTCCCACATGTCAGAAGTCTACCAGGTAACCATCTTGGCTGTGATTGAACATCACTTTAGTAATATTCTCTACTTTACTACTAGCTCTGAGGTATGAAGGTTGAGAGAATTCACTGTGGTAAGTACAACTATTCTTTGGTATTCAGTTATAATCAAATGATATCCCATTGTTACATTTATGCCGGTATCGAGAGTTACCAGAATCGTAGTATTCAAAGCTTTGATTGATGGCTTCACAAATTCAATTTGAATATTAATCTAACTCCTAACTCGCTGCACTTGTGAAAGAAAAAATGACAAGTTTTTAGCGTTATATCTATTATATTTACAACTTCACTGACATTGTAGTTCGTCGTAATTGATCATCACATGTGTCGCCAACACAGAGAATAAGATAGCTGTGCAATTATTCATAAATACAAAGGCGATCGGTGCAGGTGTTACAGTGTCGGTCCATCAATCTGAATTTCCTGAGTTTGGTTTTTGTCGCAAGTTCTTTTTTATTTTAACCTTGACCCCTGAATACGGATAGATGACAAACAAAGTAATAATGTGTTTTTATAGCAAAAATATTTTGTTGTAATGCTTTATTGTAGGAAGACGTATAAAATAATTGGGATTAGTTTTATTTTGCAGAATTCACTTTGTTGTTTAGAAAAAATGAGCAAATTTTTGTAAATAAATATCATAGATGTTTGCTCCCAATCAACTGATTGTAAAAGTACCAGATTTTTGGGCTATTAAATCAGTGTGATTGGTGAGAAAAAACATAACAGTTGTTGATGCAAACCAATAATACTGCAGTTACGATGTAGCCCACAATTGAAAAAGTTAAGTCTAGTTTTTTCCTTTTTGTATGGTCAAATGGGTGAGCTTGGAAAAATCCTGGAACTGATTAGACAATTTACTTGTATTTTGCTGTTCTTATAATGTAAAATCCCTATGACGTAAACATTCCTAAAATAGATTATTCCTGTTGTAGGAGTGTCTATTGTAGTTCTATCTGCATGAGTTACATAAATAGCAGATAGATGATAGGTTATTATATATTACACATGTACTTCCTGTTTAGTATTCACTAGCAGAGGAAACAACTTCAAAGCTACCATGGCTGCTCTAACTTGTACAGTATATTCATATGGCAACCCTTATCTCTAGTATCAGTCACTAGAGTGTAATTGATTAAGGTATTGTCACCCTTTTGCTCTAGTCTGTGAAGCATGGAGTTTATCATTATCAAGTACCATCACAATCCATTCAAACATTTCAATTATATGCTATAGCTGAGGTAAATCTTAATCAGTTTTTACACAAATTGCAATGTGGTGATCATAACTTAACAAAACAGTTCCGTAGCAGTGGGTGGTCTAGAGTTTACTGCTATATGGAACACCCTGTTTGTAGCTCTTCAACTATAGCTTTGTTCCTTTCCGATTAGCATTAGTCCGAGCATCAAGTAGTAAAGCAGCATAGCAATTTGTGTTAAACTCTATTTGTGTATTTCAGACTATCTAATTGAAAATAAAACAAAGTCTTGGCATTCAACTGAATAACATTTTCTTTCTTTTTTTACTTATTTTACACTAAGACATTACAAGAGGAGACAAGACAGACAGGAGCTGTAAAAAATAGTGTAACCCCTACTGTCGTACTGCTTTGAAATAAAAAAATATAAAATAATTTGCTGAAGCTAAGGATATACTCTAAAATATTAACTGCCTTTTGTGTTAAAGCAACTCAATCTGTTTTTTATGTTTGCTATTCATGAGTGTAAACAAGTTTCATATCATCTGCCCTTTTCTCTCTCACTACACTCCTGTAGTCTACCTGCTACTGCCTGTTTCTTTAACATGGCATCCTTTTACCTTCACAAGTGCATCACTATTAGGTGTGATATTTTGAGTAGCAAAACATTTAACAATGTCATTAATGTGTTTGTTTGGTAATCTTGAACACTACTTTGTTTTATTATTGTTGATCATGAAGACCACCTGTTGACAAATATCAGTAGGTCTCAGTAACATTAGTAGACCGGTTCAAACCGGTTCGAACTGACTCAGCGAGTCATTAGAAATAAAGTCTTCTGCACATATTCACTGAACTGCTAGAAACAATGCATGCATTCCTTTTTCTGTCACATAGAATATGCATTAAAGGAAGGTGACATGTGATCACGAAGTTAGTGCTGTAATTACTGGTGGTAGTGTTAAATGAACACCTGAATCTCTAACACCAATTCTAAAAGTATGCGATATATTTTTACTTCTGACCGAATGGTATAACAAGAGTCCAAAAAGAATGCATTGTTTTTGACCGTATGCGACTTTGATAGCGGATCACAATATCTAAAGTGTTATAGTACGAAACTATAAAACTATATAGTTCCACACTATGAAACTATAGTTGTGTCCATAGTTTTATATGCAATTTTTATAGTGATTAACTCGTGTCAGTATATCATGGTGGACATGAGTGATTTTACATATTTAATGTTCTCGACAGATGGAGCATTTGGATTGTATTTATCTTCAAAAATCTTCAAATTTCACAAATTTTGATGGAAACTGGAGACTCACCTCCTTTTTTACATGCTGAGAGTCTTGCCCTCAGGCCATGTTTCACATGCCTGATCTAGCATATGCTGAAACTGAAAGAGGAACTGCTATGTATCAGGTGACTCAACTTTGTCCTACAAGCAGTAAAACCCTTTTGTATTTGTAGACAAATGAGCTAATCCGAGCAGATCACATTGGAGTTGTGCACTCATCACTACTAACTGCCTTCAAATAAAGCAGCTTTCAACACCTGGGGGCTTTTGGTGTAGTAATAGTTTTATAACAATCAGTTTACACTCATCACCAGCTGAGAGTAGAAATTGCTTGAGTTGGACGGTCCTAAACCTTCACATTGAAGAAATAATACAGGTAGTACATTGAGTACTTTTTTCCTTTGCCATATAGATTGTATACTGTGTAACTGTAGCAACGATGATTCACAGTTGTCTTTGACTTTTGCTACTAGTTCAAAACTTTGCTAAATGTCCTTAAATCCTGATCTGAAAATATTTTTCTTGCTTAAACAAAATTTGTCTGCTTGAAACCATTTGACGACTTTATTAGGCGCATGTACTGTGCAGCTGTTAAATCTCTTTTAAAAGCGACACAACACTTTTCAAGATTTCCTACAGCCTAACTTCTCTATAATTAGACTTGTACACAAGATTTAATATAGTTTTTCCATGTTTAGATTTATGTTAACTTATCTTAACAACAGGCTTGTGTTCATTATACAAATTGCACTGCACATTGATAAGTACTCGCTGATGTTTGTATGTGAAATGCATTACAGTTGGAGTAAATTGTTGCTTGGATACCTACGTAGTTGCATTAGCAGTTCAGAGCAGTGGTAAGTGACTCACTTCTTTTTTGACATACTCAGAAATTGTTGTCAAGCCAGATTGAATCATCCAACAGGGCAGATCCTGCTCACAGGCCATATTTCACAAGTCTGGTCTAGCATATGCTGAAACTGAAAGAGGAATTTTTATCCATTAAGCGATTTATCTTTGTCCTACAAGCAGTGTAACCATCCAATATTTGTAGATAGATGAGCTACTCCCAGTAGATCACATTGGAGTTGTGTACTCATTGTTACTTCCTGTAGCCTTCAAGTACAGTGGCTTGTTATACCTGGGTGGTCTGCTTGTGTGTGGTAATAGCTTCATAACTGTCAGTTTACATTCATCACTAGAGGAGAGCGGAGACAGCTTGAGTTGGATGTAGAGAGCTGGGATCTACTTTAGTTATGGTGAGTATCTATGTACAGCATTTCATATGAACAATTTATAAATCCTGATGTATTTGCTTCATTTTTTCACTGACATCTGTACAAGGCTCAGCATAGTAGTGTTTGCTCTGAACACCTTTGTACTCTATCATGCTCTTTTCGAACTCACTGAACACTCTATGACTTTTAAAATATGACAGGAAGTTATATGACCGCAATAACTTCAAAATTATTGTTCAAAAATTATATTTAACAACAACGATATTATTATTATAACCTTTTCAAGCTCATGATAAGGATGAGAGATAGTTCAAAACGTCCTAGTCCAAGACTTTGCTAGTCCAATCCGCAGTTAGAATGAAAAATATAGATCGCATGTAAAACATTTACCTGTGGCTTAGGCATATTCAAACTTCTGGAATTTTGAAAAATGGAGTGTAATATGCCATTTTATGAGTTGTGAAGCTAATATAATAACACATTTAATAGCAATATAGGCATTTCAACTAGTCAATAGTTCAAACTACATGTATATTTAACATTGTGAATGTGTGAACTACTGTAAAGATATAATATTACTGTATTCCTAGACAGCAGCAACGAGGTTCCTTTTTCCACTGTGAAACCCAGCAGTAATATCATGCAGCAAAACACTAGTGCTGCTAGACTCACACATATAACTATCATTAGTACTGGATTCGATTTTAATATTCATCAAATTTCTTTTTCATATAATAGACTCACTTGATGAATTATTTAAATATTGTTTCCTGTGTACATTATTCAATATTATTACAAAGTTAACTGGTCATTGTCATTACTGGCCGGCAAACTATTATGTAATTGGATCAGTTATATTTGCTTCAGCCAATCAATAGGCAGATTGTTGAATAAGGGGCGGAGACATTTTCAAGCTATAAAAGACATGGAGCAGCCAGCAAGCGTATAACATACAGAATACCTACAGGTAAGTATAACTTCTCTATTATATTAGCACCTGTTGATATTATTCTTACTGAGAATAATAGAGCAGATGAGGAGAGACACTGAGTCAGTGTGATTATAATATAAATCTGACCTCAGACTATCACTCTCTACCCTGAGGAGACTCATAGAGTCTATCCTCTAGTGAAGTTAAGGTCAGGAGTCTCTGGTTTCATTCCTCAGTCATTTTTGTACTGTTTCCTGCTGTAAATATAACATATTCCTCTTATGAATAGAATGAGGAGCTCTGAAACTGGAGTTTTTAGCTGCTTCTCTTCCCTTTAATCTGGTCAGAATCAGCTGCAGGCCACTGATTGTATTTACTCACCAGTTTTATAGAAAGTTAGTGTTTAAAGTAGGAGACTATGAATCTTATTGCTGTCTCTTGATTTGTCATTGTTAAAATTTTACTGAGTTTATTTCCATTAGTTTAACACATGAGAGAGCAAATAGCAGGAGTGTTGATTCTTGATTTCCCAGCTCTGAGTATCACATTCAAAGTTTTATTTTTATACTCTGTGAATATCCATGGTTCACCTGCAGCAAATCTGTTATGGTTGGCAGCTTTATAAGTCATCAGCTCACACAGAGTCAGCAGTTGATTCACAATTTGTCTTCATTTTTCTCTATCATATTTTACTGTGTGGAGTATTTTACAGGAGACAATGGAGCACTGGATTAGGGAATATATTAGAGCTAGCGGAGCTCCTGACATTACCTCTCTTAGGGCTGCTCTAACAACCACCCCTCCTGATCAGCTACTTCAGCTTCTAACGACTATCAGAGATAGTAAGTCGTATACAGCTCTGCTATTGGCTATCGACCGTGACCACCCTGAAGTAGCTCATTTGTTACTCACTCAATTGAGAGGAATAGCAGATGAGTTGTTGTTTGAGAAGTTTTGGTGGGAACAATGTACAGCTCTGCACAGGACTGTATTGAGGGGAGATAGAGAGTTAGTAGAGCTTATACTTTTTACTGTATCCTCTGGTAAGAAGTATGAGCTGATAGCTGAGGAGGTTGAATGGGGTTACACAGCTCTATCAACGGCTGCTTGGAGAGGAAATACAGTGATAGTAGTGACTCTACTAATCAGCCTGTCAGTAGAGCAACGAGTCTCCCTGCTCAACATGCAGACTAACCACAACCTAAACACAGCACTGCACTGGGCAGCCTACAATGGACACACAGCAGTTCTGCAGACTATGCTGACCTCCATCCCTCCTGATAAAGTCTCCGCACTCCTCAGTATAAAGAACAGAGGCAGTAGAACTCATCTGGAGGTGGCAGAGTCTAGGGGAAGAAAAGAGTCAGTAGAGCTGCTTAAGAGCTGGAAGCAGCCAGTATTAGCAGGTAGGATTATTATACAGTGTGATACCAGCTACTCACTTGTACTACTCTATTGCATAACTCTCCGTTTGTCTCCAGGGTATCTTTGTAAACGTACCCTGGGGATTTCTATGTACATTTTCTTTGGATAGAGACTGCAGTGGGCTGTAGAAGCAGTTCAGCTCAGTCTCTGTATTAAATTCTGTCAGTTCAGCCTCTTCTCTTCAGCCAACACTCAGCCCTTGCTAATCACTCATCACCTCTGCTCTCTCTTGGATAATTATAGTCTGAGTATTTTAATTCCTTATTCAAAACTGATAGGATTAAAGTGATGTTAGCAGCTCAGCACCTTGTAGCAGCTAATAGTCAGCACTTAGTTGAACTCTCCTGATTCATGAATATTCTTATTACTCACTACAGTTTTGAACAGAAACGAGCTATTTACTAGAACTATAGTAGTAGTAATTCTGACAGACGGACATGGCTCTTATTATAGTAAAGATTTTTCCTATAGAGCAATTTCCTATAGAGCTATTTTCCTTTCTTGCTCTTGGTAAATCTAGAATCACAATGTTTGAGTAAGCATAAAATATGTCATTTTTCTCTCAAATTTTTAACAGTTTAAATACAGCTTCTCAGTCTATTATTACTCACTGAGGCTGCACACCTGGTTGTAGCCTTAGAGAAGTTCAACATTCAGTAGGAACATTTAGAATATTTGCACCCAGTAGCAACACTATTTGATTCTCATTCACTAGTAACTCTTACCATAAAACTTAGCAGTATATTCTAAGGCTATATTTTGGTATTTTTTAAGAATTGACAGATTCTAAGGCTACGTAAGTTGTGAGAAATTTTCCATTAGTAATAACTAATAGTATAAGTACCCTAACAGTCTGATGCAGTCAAGTGTAATGATCTTCTGCTGAGTTACTCCTGAATGTGGCAAAGCATTAATTAGTGCAGGTGATACTGTCTGGCTTCATAGCTGAAAGTTGAGAGTTCAATTCCTGATGAAAGCAATTTTTTTCCCAGATGCATCATCACTATCACTGTATTAATGCTGTTACTTTATTTTGTACCTTTTTGTAGCACATGCCGCTGTTGCTGACAAGAGAATTGCTTTCCTTCAGGAAGCTGACAGACTCAAAACGAAAGGCGAGTATAGAATAAGATTACTTGAATTACCATATAGGCCTAGTTCGTGCTACTGCTGACAAGACAATTCATCAACTTGTAACAGAGGTATATGAGCCCTGATCATATTGTTTTTTTAGAATTGACCAATCAGAGGGAGGAGTTAGTCGCGTCTAAGAAGCAGATTTTAGCCCTGCAAGAAGCAGATAATCACAAGACGACAGGTGACTTTTTAATATCAGTAGAGCTGGATATTCTTCTAGCCATAAAATATGGATGACATCTTCACACTTCTTTTGTTTGTAGTACCTGATATGTATCCACTATCACTAGAGTTCAGTTTAGTTCCTGCCCAGACATGTGCAGCTAGTGTTCTATAAATAGCTTAGGATGAGTCATCCCCTATATTTTGTCTTACTTACTAGCTGGTCAGCTGACCTTGTTCAGTGTTGAGTTGGCTTGTGTTAACTGTGGTTCAGTTGCTAATAAAGCTGTCTAATTGTGATGTTACATTTGCTTATTGCTTCTTATTGTAAGATGTAACAGTACTAGTACATGAGACCTGATTATATTGTTGCTGTAGCATTGGCCAATCAGAGGGAGCAGTTGACCAAACTAAAAAAGGAGTTAGTAGAGTCTAAGCAGCAGATTGTAGCCCTGCATAAAGCAGATAATCGCAAAATGGCAGGTAAATTATATCTCTAGTCCATCGCTGTGTAGAAGTAATAATTAATACCTGAGGAACTATAATTAACAATCACAAGCATTATCTGTAAGTATTCGTTTTGTAACAGTAGGTTATCAGGCTATAAATTTACTCCCTACATTGTAGCCTTGGCTCAAGCTGAAAGGAGAATTGTTTTTCTACAGGACGAATCTGAGCAACACGCAGCAGGTGAACACAAGCATTTCATTTTTCAACATTTGGTCAAAAGTCTAAATTAAAAACTCCTTTTTCAGGTTTCAATTTTTATGAGCTAATAATTTAATTGCGATTGAATGTAATTGTTCATATATTCACTGTTTACTAGTAACAACACGTATTCATTTACATTCATGTGTACTTTGTCTTGCTAGTTATTAACTTATAAGGAATGAATATGATGAGCAATGTTTCATCACTGCTATTGGCTGGGCAGTAATTAATTCTATTGGTTAATTTTCATTGAGCAAATCACTCATAGCTAGCTTTTGGGAGTATGTGAATCACAGGCTAAATTATATTACTTGGCTCGGCAGATTAGACCACAGTAGTTACAACTGCAAACCATCTCTTGTAAACATTCCCTTAGTATGAAGGATGGTTTACACAAGGTGATTGTGAGACTGTGCAAAGCTCATAGATGGAGAGGAATTCTATTATTGCTTATAGTAGACACTGATAAATATCAGTTTATTTAGATATGGCTGCCATGATGGAGAGACTTAACAGACTAGATATTTATCTGCGTACTCCCACGGATACAGACCAGACAGGAGACCAGCTTCATGAGCCTCTGGGCTGATACCTTTCTCTTTGTTTAATTGAAATCACTTGTAGCTATTGTTTAAGATTTATAATTAAATACAATTTCATATTTTTACTTTCATACTGTTTATACTAGCAGTCATTTTCATAAACACACATGTCCATCATTGAACTGCACTCATGCTATATAATGCCACCTACATAGCTTGGCAAAACTCCAAATCTTGTAAACCTGATTAACAGATGCTATTCCTACTCAACGTGGACTCTTCAATGCTTTAGAGCTGGTCTCACTGCTGCAGCTGGCCTAAAAAGGCTCTAAAATGGCTAACATAAACACCCATGATGGTATAATGTTAATGTAGAGTCGTAGACCATCTATGTTGCAGTAAAATTCATCTCCAAAGATAGTGGGCATTATTGGAGAAGCGAGTCGCACCAAAGGATCTCTTGTCAAGCCACGTGTTTGGCTCTTATGTAAACAACTGTTACAAAAAGTACCTTTTTAAAATAAGAGAAAATGTCCAAAACGCACCAACAAATAGCATGCTTGTCTGCTGCGGCCAGGAGATGTGATACTGTATGCCAATACTAAGGCTTATGACCGATAGCTTTAGTATTCATGTCTGATCTATAACAGATAGCCTTAGTTTTCATATCTGCCATGAACATAATTTTTCAACAATAAATGCAATTGCTGAGAGAAGACGATTCTGATGTCATACTATACATATAAAATACATGAAATGCAATTTTTAAAAATTTAAAGTTACAGCAATTGTATTATTTTGTTAAATCTATTACTATATAAATAAGATTTATTTTTGTTGTGAAGGTTATCGACATCAATAAACATGCTGTTGAAATGACTGGTAAAACTTAGCAGTAGTATAAGCTCTCGTTTACAGCAAGTAATCTGAATCTATTAAACCATTAGGTTTACATTTACACTATGGAAGTTGACTCTTTGAAGGAACATCAAGTAATCTGGATCAATTAAAACCAAAAGATTTACATACACACTCCATGGAATTTGATTCTTTGAAGAAGAAAATTTTAGTTAAGACAATATAATTCCTTGAACAGATTGGAACCAACAAGAAAAACCAACAAGTTCACAGATAGTGAACATTTCACCTTTCAGTAGAGTTGCTGCAAACACTAGCAGTAACATTAATTCTGGAGATCTTCAGAACCACATTAAATAATTTTAAGATTTTTTAGATATTTGGGGTGTCTATAAGATAGTTTTATATGACACTATGGTGCTGAATCACTATGATGACAGGAATAAAGTCAATGTTTTATTGAAGCTCAAATTTTGAAATATCAACCCAATTAACTGGAGTGCTTTATTATGGGAGTTGAAAACAGAGTTTGTCACTATAGGGCATGTCAATAAGTGATAAGATTTAAGGGTATAAAGGTTAAAGTGTATCACTCGAGTGTCTCATGTCAAAGGTAAACATATATATTTGGCTTGTATACGTGGGAGCTCGAATACCAGGTGAGTTGCTTCAGGAGTTTCATGATAATAGGCAGCATTTTGTTTGCGGTGGAACTTTGATAAGATAGACCTTCATGTAATTTGTATACATAATGAGCTTAAAGGTCGGAAAGTGGTTGTTTAAGATGCGATAAAATGTTTGACATGCTGAATATAGCGGTGTTATCACAAATGTGACGCCAGCCTAGCCTGTCTTGAAAACACTGTTGTTTTTGCGGAGTTGTTCCCCCGTCGAGCGGGCGAGCAACACAACAGCTCGTCACAAGACGTATTGCACCTGATGCACCAGCTGCACTAAAAGGGAGATGTTCTCTTCCGTCTATGCGGCTTGACTGCGATGTTATGGCTGTCACGCCATTGGTAATCATAATGAATTTCGCGCAAAGATTTATGTAGAAAAAAAAGATTACAACGTTTAACCAGCGACCAGTCCCTGCGGTAAACTTTAGTAGAACTTGAGAACTGAGGCAACAACAGTGACTAAACATGTCGTTATTTGTGCGCTCAGTCAGTTTTATTTCTATTTTTGTATCAGTCAGTTTTATTTGTTCTTATGGATTTTATTTTCAATTTATTTCATTTTTAAATTCTACTAACGTTTACAACAGAGACTGGTCTTTGGTTAAACGTTGTAATCTTATTTTTTCTACTTAAATTTTTGTGCGAAATCCGTAATGAATACCAATGGAGCAACCGCCATAACATCGCAACCAAGCCGCATAGACGGAAAAGAACAACTCCTTTTCAGTGCAGGTGATGCATTAGGTGCAGTACGTCTTGTGACAAGCTGTTGCATTGCTCGCCTGCTCGACGGGGGACAACTCCGCAAAAACAACAGTTTGCCAAGACAGGCTACGCCAGCCAGACTCTCACATGACCAAACACCTGTTTAGCTACAAAGTTCACTCTGTCAGCTAGAGAATTTAATTTAATAGCTCCATATGTATGGCTGACTTGCGATGCAGAGAATTAGTTGATGCTGCTGGAGTTGTGATACCTTTGCAGTCTAAAATGCAAATATTGGTACCAACATTCTTTATTGTATTGATTTAGAATTGATCGATGAAATGTAATTGATTCACTTGTTCAAAAAGCTACTTAGTACTCTAATATGAACACATAGTACCTTTTTGATGAAATTTGCAGGTGTCTCCACAGTTATCACATGACATGTCGAAAGCTAAAAAGATCCACTACTGATGTCATAATAATGTATTGAATGGTTGTTAAGATATCTTGTATAGAGAAGTGATTTGTAACTGTGAGGCTGGCAAGTTTATGAAGACCATGAAGATGAACTCTTTAACGATAGAGGTAATAAGTGGGAGGAGATAAATCCTAAAGAGAAGGAATCTATTACTTGATATAAAAGCTATTAGTCATGTTAATATTTTCTCACTGGTAAATATGTTTACACTTTCATGCAACCTCATTCCTCGAAATATTCTCACAAATATACTTCACGCATTCAATAAAACCATGTCTATTGTTCTTACACATATGTTTTATCGCCATTGTAATGCTGTCACTTTTAGCACTGATATCTTATAACTTACATGTACCATGAAAAATCGTAAAACTTTTTAACCTTAGCTCGAAGGAGTACATATCATTGTCTGATAATCATGACGAGCCTGTTGGTTACCTGTGATAATCGAAAAGTCCTGCAAAAATTATTTGCGAAGTATTGCGTGACATGATCAGATTAAGACTTGATGATTGAATAATGCCAAAACAAAACTGTAAAGTAGCGAGCATCTATATTTAATACGAGGACTTTGGTAAAACCCGAAGTGTTTGTCATAAAATAGTTCTGCGATATGTTTTATAGTGAGCTTTTTATTGGCCTTTCAATACACGTTAGAACATCACGTGACAAGACGATAACCAAACTGTAATGACAACATCAGATAAATAAAGAGATTCCAATCTACGGCAGCTTTTCGTTTTTGAGCTTTTAAGGGCTTGTTATCAAATTTCCACGTAATTGGCACCTACAACACAACAGAGTAAGACATGGTGAATCTTTTGATACCAAATAACTGTAATGTGAATTTAGTTGCAAGTCAACATTTAAAGAGAGGGAATGTATTGTTACAAAAGCTATGAGGCATGTTATTACATGCTCTCAGAGCCTTACTGGTAAATATTATTGTGTAAGTCATCAGGACTTTTGATAAGTATTTGAAGTGTAAGTTTGTTAGTATGATGACAAAAAAGATCTGACTCCTGACATTACTTTACTGTTTCAATGGTTCTCAAATAGTAATAATATTCTCTTCATAAAATGAACCGTAAAAATTGAGATATTTATTATACAGATTCAAAGGGGTACCTGCTACCACATGACAAGAAAGAGGTATTAAAACAAATCCTTGAGATAAATTATATTGTTCCCGTTGGCTCTTGGCAACAGCTGGCATGTTGAGCAGAGATCTCTGATAAATTAATCATTGACATAAATTATGTACATTAGAGCTAAATGCCAGGAGGTCTGTTGTTTGAGTTGGTGATTAAATATCTGTCGCAATGCTTGGTAATAATTTTACCAGAGAGATGACGCCTACCAGGCTCTCACATGACTAGGCACCTGTGTAGTTACAAGTTCACTGTGTTAGATAAACAAATTACTTTTAGTGATCTAAAATTACTCACAGAGCTCTACAGAGATCTTTTGAGAGTAATAGGCAGTAAACAGAAATAAATCTAGGGATAGATAAAACGTGATGGAAAATCAGTGAAAATCAAGAGTTGGTTAAAAAAAATAGAGACATTGGAAGCATAAAAGGAATTCGAATATTCATAGAGTGTAAAAGTATTTCTATTGGTAGTTTTATTGCTCAGTCAATTGAAATATAAAATGTATAAAGTGTAACCAATAAAAAGAAGAGTTAATACATGTGTAGTACTATGAATCACTCGCATACTAACACAAAAAATGTGTTTTACATGTATGTTCATTATATGTTTTAATGAACAGGTACATTAATATATCTTGTGCTACAAGGTGACAGCTTGTAGAACAGTGTATTAAGGGCCATTATGGAGTTAGTGACTATTTATATGGATCTCATGAAAAACTAGGAAGTTGA
This sequence comes from Watersipora subatra, assembly GCF_963576615.1. Classification (NCBI taxonomy): domain Eukaryota; kingdom Metazoa; phylum Bryozoa; class Gymnolaemata; order Cheilostomatida; family Watersiporidae; genus Watersipora; species Watersipora subatra. Next base: position 49,070,382 of record NC_088713.1, read on the forward strand.
GGTTTTCTCTTATAGTCGTAAAATATGATAACCCTCGCTTAGGTTACAGGTAATATTTATTCGAGTTGAAAAACCCCAATAGACTACATGAGAAACCAATGTAAAAATATGTTATTGAGTATTAGTCAGCTGTTTATATTTGAAAATTTCACTAAGAAGCTAGCTCAGTCATATAGAAGCTGTTTTATGTAGAAGTCGAAAGGTCATTCAACTTTTGCATTCATGTTATTTTCTACTACAGACTGTGCATAAAACATTACTAGACAGTTGATATGGAAGTTATTTATATACCATTACTGCTGTTAGTTTGTTTTATACCGAGTTTAGTTCACCTTAGACTAGTTGATTTCTTTATCAAATTTAGTGGAGGTGAAAGAGACCATATTTTGGTTTATGCAACTTGGATATGGTATAATCATACTCTTTTGGTCTACTGGACACTATATAGTACTCAGAGGTTATCTCTTGTTGTGCCATGAATGAGCTGACCAAGCATTGCTCACTAGGTACCAAGGTTCAAAGTTGAAAAGCATGGACAATTTATTTGGAGTTGTCTTTTAAAACAAAAAGTGCCAACAACTCCAAAGATCAATATGTGCGTCAACCTTAGTACAGTAGACGCTCCTCTAATGTAAATTTCGAATAGCGTAAAAAATGTATGTAAAGTTTTTGCTTCGTACAACGTAAAAAACTACTACTGCACGTAAAAAATCCATATAACCGATATAATATATAATCGATTTAAATGTTAGTTTCTTTCGCTGCACTTAAGAAAGAAAAGATGTCGTGCGCTTATCGGGATATCTATTATATGTGTATAACTTTTGCGACATTCTAGTTCGTTGTAATAGATCATTAAATGTGTTGACAAAAAGGCGAATAAGATAGCTGCGCAATTGTTCATAAACACAAAGGTGATCGGTTGGTGCAGGTGTTTTAGCTTTGGTCTACCGGTCCTAATGTCACGAGTTGGAATATCGTCGAAAACTATGTTTATCCTAACCTTGACCCCTGGATAGTAATAAAAGAACAAACGAGTAGAACTGCTTTTTATAGTAAAAAGTAACCTTATTGTAGACATACAAACTATTTGTTATTAGCTTTTCTTTGCAGAATAGACTTTGTTGTTTAGAAAAATAAGCAAATCATTGTTAGTGAACGTCAGAAATGAGCAGTCCCTATCAACTTGTTGTAAATTTACCGTAATCATGGTCTCTAAAACTACTAAGATTGATCATTGAAAGTTGTTGATGGTGAGCAATAGTTCTGCAGTTACAGTCCAGCCTAGAAATTAAAAGAGTTAGGTAAAGTTTTACCTTTTTGCATGGCTAAAGGGTGAGTTTTGAAAGATCTTGGAACAGATTAGGCAATTTACATGCATCTTACTGTCCTTATGACGTAAATTCCTTATAGCACAAATGTTCCTGGAACTGATTATTTACGTTATAGGAGCGCCTACTGTGTTGTTGAATTGCTTCAGAGCATCAAATGCGTTTGCTAGAACCGCTACAATCTTATTGATTTTGGTAACAGTCAGTTACAATCCTCGAAGTTTAATAAATTTTCACCCAGTTTCATGATGTTGCTTCTGACTTATCAAGCAACATCTTGCAGCATGATCCTCACACTGGCACACTGTAAGTTTCTAATAGATTTCCATCTGACACAAAGTACTGCGGTTTCTACAAAGTATCCTTTTTATTCATAGTAGAACTGTGGCTCCCTCTACATTAACCACTACTCCTAGTACAGCTATAGTAAGTCGGACCTATTCATTGATTCCTTGCCCATAGTACTACAGCAACTCATCATGTGCTCGTAGTATAGCTGTTATTATCCACTCAATCAGTTACAGTGATTTATTGCTAATTTTAAGAATATTGGTACAGATATATTTCCTGGCAAAGCTAGTGTAAAAACTTATAACAGATCAGCAGAAAGTTAATTGGCTAAAAAAAGAAGCACCAGTAGACAAAATTCTACATACAAGAAGATGGCATGTATGCTAGCACAAAATTTGCAAGAAAAAATAAAAATATTTTGGTGACATAGCTTTCTATTTGGTTAGTAAATTGGTTTATTATAGTCAAGGTTTGACTCAGCTCGTGGGGGACACTTTCTGGAACGCAGTCAAAGTCTTTTCTTGATGACAACAAAATAGAACAAACCAGCAACTACAATAGCGGATGTGATATACAATAAATAGCACATAGACATCTCTGCATGACCTATGGCTGTTTTGGTTTCCCAATCTCGCAGTGAGTCCACGCCTGGCAAGCGTTTCCACTCCGGAGCCTGAGAGAGGAGTTTAGGAAATTTGAAGGGTCTAACATTTGCATAGAGTGAATGTAGAAAATCATAAACCTGTAAGAAACAAAACAATCAAATAAATATGAGCTGATACAGGTAACTATTGACTGGGTGTACATAACTAACAGAGAGTCACTGTACTCACCAACTACACTCATAGTGAATGGCCTTTACAATTCATTACCAATGCAGATAATCCTATAAGGCAAAGGTTCTTGGAATAGATAATTTACGTTTTAGAAGGGTCTACCGTATATTAACTTTAACCATTGCACCTGATACTTGCACCTGCTATCGGATAATACACAACCTGCTTCGAGGGTCGTATTGCCGGAGACTAAACTGGCATTACCAGCTCCAAACTGGGGTGTATTTGGGCATTCTGTTAGAATGAAGTAAAATACCCATCAAAGTCTGACTAGACTTCCCAGAAAGTGTGCTATGGCTGCACTCGAAAACAGGAAAAGCTGGAGTTAATCTTAAGCTAGCCGCAGCAGCAGACCAAAGATGACAGTATGTGTAGACCTGTTCTTGCTAGTAATAGCTCAAATCAATCATAATGAAACATTGCGCTGGTGGCAACCGCACTTCAGATATACCAGAGTAATATCTCAGCAGTCTGTGAGACCCGTTTAACGCCGTCTAAACAGAATTTAAAATATACCAGATTGATATCGCATCATTTCGTGAGACCTGTCTAACGCTGTCAACAGCAAAATTTCAGATATACCAGATTAATATCACAGCACTCTGTGAGACCTGTCTAACTCTGTCAACAACAGAATGTCAGATATACCAGATTAATATCACAGCACTCTGTGAGACCTGTCTAACTCTGTCAACAACAGAACGTCAGATATACCAGATTGATATAGCAGCATTCTGTGAGACCAGTCTAACGCTGTCAACAACAGAACTTCAGATGTACCAGATTGATATAGCAGCACTCTGCGAGACCCGTCTAACGCCATCAACAACGGAACTTCAGATAAACAAGATTAATATTGCAGCACTCTGTGTGAGACCTGCCTAAAGGAATGGCCACACGTAACGAATTATTCGCTCAATCTAACCGAATTAACGAAATTCGCAGAATTCACAGATTTATTCGGCCGAATATAACAGAATTATCTGAGCTGCGCATGCACACCGAATTCGTCGACGAAACGATAGCAGCTTTTGCAATTATCATAGTCCAAGACATGTATGACGACACACAATAAAAGTAGCAGTGCTATTCAACATAGTACACGCAAAACAATGACCTAGATTGCGCTATTGTTGGTTTTTATCGTTTGTACACTATGGCTACAAATCGTTTCTTTTTTAATAATAACAACTTTCTTTTTAGCAGCAAAAGCTCAGTGGTAAAAGCATTGTCCTCTTTAGCGCAATCAAGTCAGTTCCATCATATTTACTATAGCAAATTGCCGTAACAATTGCAGCACTCTGTGAGACCCGTCTAACGCCATCAAGGAGTTTAGTGAGCAACAGCAACACATTTTATTAGAGTGGCAGATAAGTGCATAAACAAAGAAAGACTGGAGTTGGTTTTACGACCAGAAATGACATAGTCTAGGAAATAGAACAAGGCCCAATGGCAGTGATTGACAGGATAATGACTCTGCACATGCCATTACAGAAAAATGAGTATTTGTCTATCATAAGCGTCTGTATTTCCACTCTGAAAGATTTTGAAAAAAAACCAAGAAAAACTTTTGCAACCAGTTGAAATGTGTGTTAAAAATGAAAATCAACCCAGCAAAGATGATATGCTCATTGCAGGTGATATTATTGCGAGAATTGGGATTGATCACCAGAGATGGCAGAGTTATTGGATATCAAGGTCTAGAGAAATTTAACACTAATGGTGAACTTCTACTTGCTTAGATAGAGACATGCATGCTTAGTGCTATGTTAGAGAGCTCAATGTTTTGATACTTTAAACCTTACCAATTCTTCATTCCACTTTCATTTGGGATTCCTGCAGAAAGGACACAACACTTTAGACGGAAACTAATTTTAGGATACACGGGATCCTCACTGGTCTTTCCAGCCAACCTCTTATTTGCCTGACAGTATAATAAAATGTAGATAATTACACTCTTTCTGTAGATACAGAAAAATAAATACAGAGGGATCAAATCGAAACCAAAAACGCTACCCACCAAAAAGTAGAAAAACAGAGAAATCCGGAAATAATTAGTATTGCCGTGAATAAAGGTTTTGGGTCAAGGTCCCGAAGCTAGCCACAATGAGTAAACAAAATGTCGATAACGTCGAATAAAGAATCGTCATAGATATTTTCATTATATTTGTTAATACAGAAGCGATAAGCAGCAGTTGATATAACAGATGAGAATATTACTAACAATAGGAGTGATGATTAAATATACAATGTTAAGTTTAAGTTGAAAGTTAACAAAACAGCTTTATTGTCTTGCAAATACATGAATTCTTGTATTCGTTGAAAAACATGGAATTAATCGATATCATTGTTGATTTTGTCACCAAGTGTGCCCCTCATGTTTAAAGCTGAGAAAATGCACTGCTTCAGCCACCTCCACTACTATTGGCTGCAATAATCCGTTGCTAAAGTTAGACAGCTAAATAGTATCCTTCTTTGACGTAGTAACAATTTTTCTTTGCTTTTATCATGTACTGTTAGATGATATTTAAGTATTTATTATTTAGAAAACCTGATTATTTCCATAATTCACAGATTTCATTTTTTCCAGCACAGAAATGCATTACCTTGATATCAGTGATTGTAAATGGGATTAATTCAATTGATATTCGGTTTGACCGATGTACGAGTTTGATCACAGTATGAATTAAACTCACGTCTTGAAGTTCAACTATATTGTTTACAGAAAAAAATGCTGACCCTCACATTTTGTATGTCATCAAATAAAATAACTTTATTATTGACTAAATCTTTTACCACTATTTTTATTAGGCTAAGATTCATGAATATGCTAAAATGAAGAGAGGTACAAAAGGAGTTGTTTCCTCACAATATTGTGCTGACTACTCCAAATTTAATGTGGCTATAGGTCTAATAAATCACATACTTGCATTTGCAGTTAGTTTGCAAAACAGGGTTCACAAGGTACAAGGAAACCCTCTGTTTTTAGCTCTACTGCTCCTACATTGAGACTCAAGAGCAATAAGAAGACCACTCTAAGGATCTTTACTATAATAAGAGCCGTGTCTGTCTGTCTGAAGTCATGCTTGAAGCATTAAAAAAAAGAAATACAGATGGGTATATTAAACCCATTATTTTATAAATTCAGCTTTCAAAATAATATGTCTTTTCTGAAAGGTAGATAAACTATTTAAAATTGCGTGTAGCTAGTTACAGGATGTTTAATAGGCTGAACATCAAGAAAAATGAGCTCAAAAACACGATTTTATCACAATCTAGCGTTTTTATCACACTTTTTTGAGCTTATTTTTAAATACGAAATGTTAAATAGCTCATCTACCTTTCAGAAAAGACAGATTATTTTGAAGGCTGAATTTAAATAATAATGGGTTTTAAGACACCCTATCATTCTAAATCAGACTAAACATCCCTAATTTCCGTTCCTAAAAAGCTATGCTACGTCAAATATTTATGGGCGGAGCTTCTTGTGCCAATTGTGTTGTTTTCGAGACCGATATTAAAACGCTGTAAAAAAGCCTTCATTACCTTGAAAGTTAGTGGGTCAATCTTAATTTTACGTACCATAAAATCGCAATCAGCGTGTCTGTTTCACCTAGAAAATATGATAAAAGTTGTACATGGTAGTTATGATTTGAGCTATGCGGCTAGCAGAGGTAGCCAAACTTGTTTACTAAGCTATGGTATTTTGCTTTACTACAATCTCCCATCGTTCATGGAAGTGTTCTCAGCCTACAGCAAAAGGTGACAACTCCTGATATAAAATAAGAATACAAACAATTTTATAGACAATATTTAACCTATAGAGACACTCCTCAAACTGCCATCAATTGTTTGTAGCCTCACTTCCAACTGTCTTACAAACACTTTGGATGTCATGAAAACTCTACTAGTGCTATAATAGAAGTAAGGCTGGAGGCATGAAAATAAGTTTGCTTGGAAAATGTGAACAAAACTGTTGCCAGATGCCGTCACCTGATAAGATATTGATTGGTCGGAAAATGGAAAGCATGTGAGCCAGAAGCTGATGATATCATTTTATTAGGAAAGAGAGTTGATGTGAGGACATCAATGACTGTGATCTGGTGTTTTTGTAAAACCATATTCAAGGATGTTGATTTTTGTTAAGCTTTACATTGAACGCATCTCAAAGTGTTCTTATATTTGCTTATTTAAAAGATTGAACACGAACTAAAGAGAAAAAACAGGAATAATATATCAGCACATTGTTATAATTATTAATGTTATTCTCTGCTTTATTATGATAACACTTGTTTGACATGTTTTATTATGTTGTACTTCAAAAAGTTGGAGTGCACAACACAAAAAAGCTTAGGCTTGCTCATTATATGCTACAGAGCTCAATGTATTTATGTTTTTAAACATAAATACCATTTATTCTTACCACTTACTCATCTAACATTACGCTGTGAGTCCTGCAGAGAGGACACAACTCTCGAGAAGAAAACTCATTTTTAGCATAAACGGAGTCGTCATTTATGTTTCCAGATCAGCCTCATGTTTACCTGTCAGTATAATAACATGTATATGAATAGACCTGGTAAGTATATTAACAAAATGTAGCAAATGGATGGAACAGGAAATAACTTGTACACTGTCTGATTATTCATGCCAACTTCACTATGCATTTTCTGTAATTATCAAGTCAAGTTACAGAGGTTTGGAGTTGTCTATTCTACAACCTCTAATACGTAATACAGAGAGCTGGAGTAGAATACTGGAAGAGTATGGTGAATTATAGAGAAGTATATCTCACACCTGAAGATGGTCAGAGTGGTTAGTTTATTTGGCATGGCGATGGATAAATATTATTAGTTGTTGTATCCCTTCAGATATTTTCTGATTGTTTTCTGGGAAGAGCTAAAAGAAACACATTGATTTCACAAAATGTGTTCTATGATAAAGATACCTCGATAGGAGATTGTAAATTATATGGATACATATCATTATATGTAGGAGTTTATGTAACAAAAAACCTGACTGAATACCTATTAAATGTCAACAGTTGGGTAGAATATATTTTATCATTATATAATGGATTATGTGTGAGAAACACTCAAAGGTGTACCTATTAAGTGTAAGTCAGCAGTTACAATATATAGTACCACCTCTGTCCCTAGTAAGATATTATTATGAAATATATGCACACATGCGCATTGGAGTCATAATCTAGCATATAAATACACGCATTGTATTATACAATAATTTATCTATTATTATACAAATCTCAAAGTTTTTGTGGTAGTACTTCAATTTGTCCTGCTATAGCTATTGATATCCTGAAATTAAAATCTTGCAATCTGCTGGATTTGATCTCGGAACCTTCCATCACCAGGCAAATATCTTACGAATTATTCTACCCAAGATTGGTGAATTCATTTGGCGGGATATGTCACTATGTGGGTAAAAATAAACTACCGCTCTCCGTTACGGCGCAGCGTCATTTTGTACTTGCTTTCATGAGTCTTATTAGTAAGAGCCATAAATAACTGGCTTACCAAATTAGCCATTTGCAATGTGCCAGGCTAACGGCAAACAGCAAGCAACTACAATACTTGTCACTGCTCTTAGTAAGATGTTATTATGAAATATATGCACACTTATGTGCATAGGAGTCATAAACAAGCACACACAATATATGCATTGTATTATACTACAGTACAGACTATTATTATAGATACATAAAACAAGAACTAACCATGTATATAGTATACAGATACTTAAAAAGGGTATGCCTAGCTTCTTCAGAAATAACCAGTTGACCTCCGATCTCTTTGACCATAGAGTAGCGTAAGGCATAGATTAAGTCCTCATAAAAAAGAGTAGATGTGCTAAAACATCAAAGAGTCCATATTTCACATAAATAATAATATTTTAGCATCCCTAGTTAGAATCATTATACAGTTTATATGGTTTATACAGTCATCACCTGTACACTTTATACAGTCATCACCTGTACATTTTATACGGTTATAACCTGTACACTTTATACAGTCATCACCTGTATACTTTATACAGTCATCACCTGTACCCTTTGACCAGTCATCCCCTGTACACTTTATATAGTCATCACATGTACACTTTATACAGTCATCACCTGTACTCTTTATACAGTCATCCCCTGTACACTTTATACATGCATCCCCTGCACACTTTATACAGTCATCACCTGTACCCTTTGACCAGTCATCCAATGTACACTTTATACAGTCATCACCTGTACACTTTATACAGTCATCACCTGTACATTTTATACGGTTATAACCTGTACACTTTATACAGTCATCACCGGTATACTTTATACAGTCATCACCTGTACCCTTTGACCAGTCATCCCCTGTACACTTTATACAGTCATCACATGTACCCTTTATACAGTCATCACCTGTACTCTTTATACAGTCATCCCCTGTAAACTTTATACATGCATCCCTGCACACTTTATACAGCCATCACCTGTACCCTTTGACCAGTCATCCAATGTACACTTTATACAGTCATCACCTGTACACTTTATACAGGCATCACCTGTACTCTTTATACAGTCATTCCCTGTTCACTTTATACAGTCATCACCTGTACACTTTATACAGCTATCACCCATAGGGGTTTATACAATCATCACCCGTACACTTTATACAGTCATCACCGGTACACTTTATACAGTCATCACCCGTACACTTTATACAGTCATCACCCGCACACTTTATACAGTCATCACCCGTACACTTTATACAGTCATCACCCGTACACTTTATACAGCCATCACCCATACACTTTATACAGTCATCACCCGCACACTTTATACAGTCATCACCCGTACACTTTATACAATCATCACCCGTACACTTTATACAGTCATCATCCGTACACTTTATACAGTCATCATCCGTACACTTTATACAGTCATCCCCTGTACACTTTATACAGTCATCACCAGTACACTTTATATAAGTATAGAATCACATTATTTGTAGTAACCTAAGAGGATTGCAACAATGGAGCTTAGGACCTGCAAGAATAAATTCATGGCCAAACATATTTGCCTTTAAAATAAAACTGATAGAATGTTCTAGAGCGACAGAATTGACACCTAGAGTAAAGCAATATTTGTTTTACTGCGCTGCAAAGAAACCAACAACTAAAAATTATGAAAAGATTGATAAGATTATATGCACTGCATTATAAGGATATACAAGTAATTTCACTATTAAAATGGCACACTAGTAACTCTAGTCCTGTAATAGAAAGCTAGTAAGTCTGCTGCCATCACGGTACACTAATAACTGCACCACCATAATTGTATGCTTATAGCTCTACTACTGTAACGGTACACTAATAAATCTACTACTATAATGTTGCACTAGTAAATCTACTACTATTACAGTACTTATAGATGTGTATTTAGTGTAGCTTCATTTAAAACTGGCAAAGCATATGGTGTTGAGGAATTATCAGAGAAGAAAAGGGTAAAATATGCTGAGTCTTTCCCCCAAACTATGAAAAATCTCTGCTCATACAACATGAAGACTTTACAAAAACCTTAACCTTTAGTGTGACTAGTTACTCTCCATGATAAATTTAGATAAGAGAAGATGCAAAAACTGATAAATAACACAATAAAATAGAAGACGTCGAAATTTGTTTACATCAGAACCACCATCTGAACAATACTCAATACAAAGTTGATCATCTAGTCAGTCAGGAAATCAAAAATATATTCAGGAAATAAAGCAGTTCATAAGGCACTCTGATGTTTTAACATACAAAGTACATCTTCAAACTACTTAATTTTAGATTAAGAGGTCTGGTCACACTAGACCTCTTAATACAAAATACTAAACCTCTGAAAACCAATTGATTCCTAGTTATTTGTATAATACACAAATAACTATAATTCAGTGATTTGACCATGATATACAGATGTTCCGCTGTATTGAATCTCGTTAAATCTGAATTAGAATGAGTCCACCTTTGTAAAACTTGAGAAAGATGAGTCAAAGGCAAAAAGTACCAAAGATGAAGTCTCCTGAGGCAAACTCCACAAAATACATCAAAGTCTAATATTATGAGCTTTATTTATCACTATGAACTGATCAATCTAAACATTTTCTTGTGGTAAAAAACTTGCCAATCCAAAAATATCAGGACGAATAGTCTGGTAGGAAGGAATAGAGAATGGTAAAACTGGATAATCCCAAAAAGGTTTTTGCACTGCGCAACCAACAAGAGTTTATGAAAATAGGTTGGAGCTCCGAGGCTACTACAAAGTTACACTGCATGTAACTACACAAGCTGCTCAATTACTTCATTCAAGGACGGATGATTACGGAAGCATCAATGGCCTCAGCGAGCAAACACATGCTAGCTCTGCAAAATCCATTGAATTCCGTTACAATTATATTAATCTTAGTTGTTACAACTTCTTACAACGTTTATTCATCTGTTATTCATCTGTTATTCATCTGTTATTCATCTGTTATTCATCTGTTATTCATCTGCTATTCATCTGTTATTCATCTGTTATTCCTCTGTTATTCCTCTGTTATTCATCTGTTATTCATCTGTTATTCATCTGTTATTCATCTGTTATTCATCTGCTATTCATCTGTTATTCATCTGTTATTCCTTTGTTATTCATCTGTTATTCATCTGCTATTCCTCTGCTATTCCTCTGTTATTCATCTGTTATTCCTCTGTTATTCATCTGTTATTCATCTGTTATTCATCTGTTATTCATCTGTTATTCATCTGTTATTCATCTGTTATTCATCTGTTATTCATCTGTTATTCATCTGTTATTCATCTGTTATTCATCTGTTATTCATCTGCTATTCATCTGTTATTCATCTGTTATTCCTCTGTTATTCATCTGTTATTCATCTGTTATTCATCTGTTATTCATCTGTTATTCATCTGTTTATCAAACTGCTAAGCTAAGAATGCAAAGCATTGTAGATGACAGCTAGGAATGCATCAGCGTTGGAAGCATTGCTTTGACAGACCGCGTAGGAAACATTGGAAACTAAAAAGCTGAGAGAAATAGCGATCCCACCCGCTGCTACAAACAGTGTAGTAAATGATGTATTACTCCCATGCTCCTATGTATCAAGTAAAGGAGCCATCTAACCATTACAGCTGATGATAAATATTAATAAGCTTGGTAGATGTACGTCCATATATGTAGTCACCACTACGCATGAAAGAGATGTGTGACTATATGATAATCAATTATGATTGTCACTACTACATATGAAGGAGAACAATACATCACAAGAATTACCGAAGGATAATCTACAGAGCAAACAACTTTGCAGAGTGACAACACACAAGCAAGTACATATATATATATATATACAGTGAAACTCGGATAACTCAAACTTCAAGGAACCGAGCAAAAGTGTTCAAGTTATTAGAGCATTCAAGTTATAAGTCATAAGGAGGACAGTCATAAGTGCACGTATTAGATCCACCAGTAGATACATGTACATATACAAACTATATATCAATCAAAAGCATAGATTGCTTGTTGCAAGTAAAAGGGTCTCTCGTGTGAAGTTTTAAATATTTTTAATCAGAAAGTATAGATATTTTTCTATCACTTGAGATTTGTTTGTTGTTTTAGGTGATGTGACTGCCAGGACGTTCTCAGACTAAAATTGGCAAAACTTGATCGCGGTTAAAACGCTCAGAAAAACTACATACGTATTTTTCTAACAAGCGTTTTAACCAAGATCAATTTTGCAGTAAGTCAGTTATTACAAAGCTGCTTTACTATTAAAAGCCCTTTATCAATTTTGCCGATTTTACTTGAAATTTATCCGAATTTTACCTCGCTTTTCTCGCTTTCGGAGGGTTATCGCTAAGCGGATGTTTGGTAAAATTTGATTTTTCCAAACCTTTAGAAAAGTCGTTAATGAAAATATGTTGTCGATGTTGGTAATAACGAGGCCTAAGAACTACTAAAAGTCGATGTTTATCTCTACGGCTTGGAATAAAGTGATATTCTAAAGCGATAGTAACAACCGTCTCGGTAGCCGTTTGACAAAAAACTGTTCAAGTTAACAGAGTTTCGGTCGAGTTTCCTAAAGCCATTTATCATTGCGTGGGAACGGACCAAACAAATACGTTGAGTTAACCGTGTTTTCGAGTTATCCGAAGGTGAGTTATCCGAGTTTCACTGTATATCGAACACTCAACCAGTCATAATCAAATCAAATATTTACAGCACTTTTATAGATACAGCTTTTAGCTTCATTTATTATAAATATTATGACTTTGTAAAATCGTAATATAATATGTTTGGGTTTTGATGTTTTAAAAACAAAAAAAAGATTGACGTAATGGCTCTAGGATGCATGGCAAGAAGTATGAATAATCTTTTGCCTTATGTAAGATAGATCATTAGAACTGTCTCAGGATAAGGATTAAAGCAAAATCCATTTTTACAAATCAGTGGTTGATGATGGTTTGCAGGTTATGGTCAATCTTGTACAAATTATTGACCTAAAAAAAGTATAATTACTCTGGCGCACCCCAACGTCATGAAATCTCATAAGATACCAGATGTCAAGACGTCAGATATCACATGTCAGAAAAGAATGCTGACTGATATCACAGACACTAAAAATAGGCATTACAAGAATAGTGTAAGATTCGCAAGAATGAGCTAAGGCAACCAATGACACTTGAAAATCTGAGAATGAGTATATAAGAAACTGGCAGCAAGCAAAAGCAGCGAGGAACTGGTGGCAAGCTAGAGAGCGATAAGCTGGCAGCGAGCCAAGCAACAAAAGAAGGGTGCAGCGAGAAAGGAGCCAAGTCATAGAGAGGCTAACATAATCCAAAGGAGCCTGCAGAAAATGGCCTGCAGAGGATCAACCCATCGAAAAGAAAACACACAGCTGACACAATTTACTCAAAAAGGTGGAAAACCAGGAAACTATAAAGCCCCGAGAGGAGAGAGTTTATTTAGCCTCCCTGTCAACAGAAGGAGTCCTCATGACACGCCTAGTAAACATGTATTTATTAAAAGATCATAACTAATAGAACTAAGTATAAAGGCATACTGTTCTTTTTGTTTTGACTAGGGAGTATTGACAGAATAATTGTCATTTTTGACCATTTGAAGAAAATAGAGTTCCCATATACTTAGAAACAAACCACTGGCGTGTTATTGTTGATTACAAGATAATTGCTTATAGAGAGTCGTGCGCCTCACATCTCAATACTACTTGTGAACATTGATATTTACGCTCATTATTGCAACAGCGTGTTACTGTCACAACAAATTTCAAAAGAAACTATAGTAGTGCCCGCCGCCATTGATTGATTTGTTGTTTCAAATTTGTTTTATAGCAACAGTCAGATTTTTGTGTGGTAGAAGTGCAACTTTGTTTGCGGTAAAAATTTGTCTTGAATGAATTTGAATTCAAGGTCCAGAGGCTAACTATTACACATAGAATCGTAGTATTTCACTCAAAAGAGACACAAAAAATATTACCTTTCACATCAATATTATCACTACAAAACTTAAAAAAATCAAAATTATAATCATTAATATCTAATTTGATATTTAAGTAATAGTATATTATTACTTAAACATCAAGTAATTATTATTATAAAAGCAAAATAAAATAATTACAACAAAATATTTCTCCCATGGAAGTATTGTTAAGGATTTGCCAAACTTAGCTATTTCTAATAGCCACATGATATCAAACTATCCTGGGATAAGCGTAGTAATATGCAAACCAGCTTGCATAGAAAGCCAATGGAACACTGTATATAAGGATATGTAAGCCAGTGTAGAACAGGATGGGTAAGAATAAGTAACGAAGGAAGATACCCTAGTGAGACAGAAGAACAAAGAGCACGAGATACTGTCGACAAGCGACAAAACTATATATGGACATTTGTGGATAATATGAACATTAACTCTATCTGTGGAGCTTTAGCTATTATTAATATTATATTTTCCCACTTAGACCGCACAGCAGGGGCGTGGGAACACGGTGTGTTTACACATTAAAATGGTTTCAAAATAAGAATTTTTTTAATTATATTGTGTTTTTCTCATCTCATCATGATCTTAACTCTCTTGTACGAGTGTACGAGACCAAAAGGACTGATAGAATACATTAGTTCTTATATATGGAGTATAGGTGTTTGATTTTTGGCGGGTATTGTATCCTATGTTTTCGCCTTCGAATGGTGGTTCTATGCCCTCGGCAGCACATCTTACAAACAGTTTATGCCTACCCTCTCTTCTTCTCTCTTGAAAGGACTCAACACTTGTATCTTCTCGTAATTTTGTAAAACTTATCTGCCCTTAATGTTAAAAATAAATCGTAGTGCTTTATTTTGAAACTTTTCAAGCTGTTTGACATGTTTATTTTGATAGGGATACCAGATTTGTGAGGCGTATTCTAGTGTTGGCCTTACTAAAGAAAAACAGGCAATCTTTTTTGTAGGGGTATCTGCAGCTCGCGTAATAAAGAGCCATACCCATTATCCCAGTCATCTTGCTTGCAACAATTATAGTTGTGCATGACAGCTAATATTATTTCAGTATAAGACAACTTGTAACGACAATCCACTAAGTAGTGATGGTAAGTGCCGTAAGTCGCTATGTTAGCGAGAGGCGAGCGCAAAAATTCACTACAGTATGACTAAAGTGTTAACGATACTAATTCTATTAACAAGATTGGCTAGCATGATAAACGTCTACCAATGATTAGCTGATTAATTCTTTAAGTAGGCTACATGAACTCTCACGTACAGCATTAGGCTATCGCCAATTAAATCCTCGATATGCAAAGTCACGACCAACCGCAAAGCTCATTTCAGTCTCACCATGACATAGAGCAAATTTCAACAACGCGAAGATCTAGCTGCACTGACTTTTGAGATTACTCAACCGTTAGTAAGACGTCAACATGTTAGGTCGTGAGTTACGGTTGGCCGAGCACAGTTTTGTCTTTTTCACCGCATAAATTCTACCCATTCAAATCCGCCTTTCTGCCTGTTTGTTCACGCGTGCGCGTACATTTACTACTTGTAAGTAATAATAATATTAGTAATCTGATTAGACAAGCAATAGCATTTAATAAAAGTTATAGTTGCACAAAGCATAATGTACTAAATTATTTATAAACTCGATAATTGCATTGAGACTCAAAAGTATAGCAGGCCTACACAGACCTGCCAACCCAAGAGTGGGGCAATGCGTGAGATTTGGTTTTGGGGCAATTGATGTATCAATGATAGTATACATAAAATTATGGAAATTGGGGCAAAAATCTCACGCATTTCTCACGCATTTTCAGTTTTTCTTTGGGGTGATTGCGTGAGTCTCACGCCCAATGCGTGAGAGTTGGCAGGTATGGGCCTACACCCAACGGCTACACAGCCTCATACCTGCCAACTCTCACGCATTTAGCGTGAGACTCACGCAATCACCCCAAAGAAAAAATAAAAATGCGTGAGAAATGCGTGAGATTTTTGCCCCAATTTCCACAATTTTATATAAACTATCATTGATACATCAATTGCCCCAAAACCAAATCTCACGCATTGCCCCACTCTTGGGTTGGCAGGCCTGCACAGCCTGCACTCATTCAGATAAATGAGATTATATTTCAAACAAATAATTGTTCTCGGGTTCGCTGATTTAGATGGCCCACAAACATTTACTAGATTTTTGAGGAGATGCTAGGCTCAAATAACACTCTTCCAGAGTGCAATTATCCATTTCAATGTGCAATCCATTTCAGTGCAATTATCAATTTTATTCAAGCGTCATAAATAAGCCAAAGAGTAGGTACTGCAAAACGACCCAAAGATGTACTAGTGATCTAAATAAAGTTACTTAACATTACTAAGTATTAGCCAAGAATAACAGTACTAATTAATTCATATGACTTGATGGCTTAAACTAAATCATGCAAACAATAACAATTTAATATTAAAAATTCATACATATTATTTAAGGAAGGGCCATGCTGTAGTTCACACAATGCAGTATGTTTGACTAACTTTATATAGCCTTGGAACTAAAACATAACTAAATAGACAAACAATGAGTGAGTAGACAACTGCTCTTTATTCTAATATTATCAACAAAGTTATTATTCAGGCTGAATCAATCGCTAAATATCCATCCTGTATGATTAGGTGACAATCGAATAAAGCACGAACAGTGTGAGCGAGTAATACAATCAGTTAGCAGAAATTAATCGAACAAACAAACTTCAAATAAAATGAATTTAATAATGAATAGCTTCCACAAACGTTGCGCTATTGGTAGCTCTTAACGACGAAATGATACATGTCTAAATAGCTTCTGATGTAACTCGCACAAGTGAATTTACAAAGGAAATCACTGTTTTTATTCCCATTTTTTATGTTTACATTTCTCAGCTATTAATTTTTATGAATGCAGTTTAATAGAAAACTAGTACTTAGGTTACATAATTCTTGGCTCTTATTAATAAGTATTCCACAGTTGCTCTGATGACTAGTGGTATACAGACAACAAACATCGCCTTAGCGCTCGGACATGTTTTTCTTTGCACTGCAAGTTACTTACTATTCGTATGTTATTACTATTAGTTAATTACTGCTAGTAGTACACTAGTATATCATATTAATTATTAGTTATTATTAGATTATATAGTGTAGTTAGTTTAAATAGAGTAATAGGATATTTATCAGCGGGTCGGCCGTTTTGGCCCCACCTTTTGTTTGAATCTTGATTATAGTTTTCCTAGTTCAGGAGGTTGTGGAGGGTTGGTTTTGCACAGATCTAGTGTGTATATTTTACAGAGGAAGTGTGCCCTTCATACTTTTTGAGTTTATTTTCTTTTCATGGCCTAAACACTTAACTTTTCATTTGTTTTTCCACTTTTGGTGAAAGGCATTTGTTATGATGAGTGGAAAGGGTAATATTACTCCAGTGAGAAAAGGCAGTGCCAGTCTGGCTAGTGCAGTTGTATCTAACACTGGCAACACAGGGTCATGTTCTGCATGTTCAAAAACTTACCAAATCTAACAGTATTGTTTGCAGTAGTTGTTCTGGTCAGTTTTATGCACCTTGTCTTGAGTGGTCAAATCCAGAGCTGCTTGTGCTTGGTAAACCTGGTATTCGATGGTATTGTACAGAATGCAGTGACAAAATACCAGACTATGTCTATGTGCCAAATCTGATGACTAATCTAGAATTTGTAGATCTAAAAATGGACTCCATGTCCGGTTCTTTGAAAGCATTGATTGAAAACAATGATTCAATTAGAGAGGTTTTAACCCAAAATCAAGAACTACAGTTAAAGATTGACTCGGTATCTAGCTCTTTGAAAACACTGAGTGAGAACAGTGAGTCATTTAGAGAGGTTGTAACCCAAAATAATGAGCTAAAAGAAAAGACTGATATAGTTGATAACACCACTCGCGCAGTACTCGTGTTTGTTTGTTTGTTTGTTTGTTTATTTTCATCTATAATATAACCACAAAAAATAACATGAAGAGTGTTTCTAACAGTATAAAAAGACAAGTGAAATAGAAAAAAATGTCACTCCAGGGAAGGTGATGATGAGGTCCCTGTGCGCAATAACAAGGCTAATCAAGGCGCGGAACCTGAATTAGAGTCAGCAGAAGTATGTCTAGTTGGTTTAGTCGTCTGGTTGTCTGAGGTAGCGCTTCAGTTCATTTTTGAAAGAATTAGCATTTACAATTTTACGCAGTGTAACCAGTATAGATTCCATAGCAATGACTCCTGATAATCCAAACAACATTGACCAGCTTTTGATTTAAACAATGGTATTTTTAGGTTTATGTGTGTTTGACGAGTAGTTAAATGTGTAATCGTCCTGTTATTGTTTGTTTCGTAAACTGTGTTGTGTGCTTTTATTAGTTTTTTGTATTTGTATAACTTTTTAACAGTTAAAATTCTATTTAAGTTGAATAGCGGATTAGCTGAAAAGTCATAAGCTTTCTTGTTAATTATTCTGAGTAAACGGTTTTGAAAAACTTTAATTTTGTTTAAGTAGCAGTCTGGAGCATTTCCCCATGCCTCAACACAATACGAGAGTTTGGAATTGATGAAAGAATTGTACAGAATTAGCAAAACATCCCTAGAGAGGTACTGAGACAATCGAAAAAACAACCCAGCATAAGGTCTAAAGTCTTTTAACAGTTTGGATATATGATTGCTCCAATTCAGCTGAGGGTCAATAAGTACTCCCAAAAATTTTATATTGTCAGATTTATTTATTGCATGACCATTAATTAGTAGGGATTGTTCATCAAAGTGGTACGAGTTCTGTGGGTTTTTTAATAAAATGTAGCAAGTTTTGTTGAAATTAATTGTTAGTTTATTTTGGTTGCACCAACTCTGAAGGATTTTCAGGTCATCATTTATCGAATGTATTTGCTTGTGAAGGTCTTTGGATTCAAAAAAAAGATTAGTATCATCTGCATACAATATTGGTGAAAGTACTTTTAATTGACATGCTAAGTCATTAATATATATTAGGAACAAAGTTGAACCCAATACAGATCCTTGAGGAACACCACATTTTATAGTTTGTGGTGCTGAAAGGGTAGTATTTATTTTTGTTCTTTGACTCCGATCTTTTAAGTAGTTTTCTATCCATTTAATAGCTGTTGATTTGAAACCAATAGACTTCAATTTTAATAACAATATATCATGGTCAATGGTATCAAATGCTTTGCTGAAATCTATAAATATACCAAGAACACAATTTCCCTTGTTAAAAGCTTGGAATGTTTTGTTTGTAAAGGAAATAATTGCATCTCTTGTTCCAATACCTTTTCTAAAACCAAATTGATTAGAGTCTAGAATGTTATTGCGTTCAAGATAGTCCATGATTTGGAAATTTATAAGTTTTTCTGTGATTTTGCTAAATATCGGAAGAACTGAGATATGCCTATAATTTTCACATTTATTTATGTTTCCTTTTTTATACAGAGGGTTAATTCTTGCAATTTTCATACCATCTGGAATAATTTGTGTAGTTATGCTTTTGTTTATGATGCGGGAGAGTATACAGCCTAAATAATTAGCATTGCGTTTAATATTTTTGCTTGTAATACCATCTAAGCCAGCAGCTTTCTTTTCGCTTAAAGAATTTATTGTGTCTATAATCTTTTGGCTGGTAACTGGATGTAATTCAAAGCTTGGATTGTAATCGGGTAGTCTGTAGCTCAAAATTTCATATGGTGTGTATGGAGACTTTAAAAAACAACCACAGCTTTGCTGATGTGGTAAAACAAAATAGTGAGATTACTCAGATTTCTAAAAGGGTTAAAACATGTATTTATAAACAAGCTACTATCATAGAAAAGGAGTCTAAGAAATTCAATGCAATAGTTCACAACCTTGATGAGATCAGCTCTAGACCACATACTGATGAAATTCATAACATTCTTACAAACATTTCTTTTAATGGCAGAGACCTTAAAGATAGTAGAAGGCTAGGTAAACCAGGTGGTAGCAAACCAAGACCCAATAAATTCGAGTTTTTTACTGAATTTGATAAGTGGGAGTTTCTTAGTAGATACAATAGACACAAACAAATCAAAACCTCCTTTGCAACATTAGATCTTACTCAGAAGGAAAGAGCAAAGGAGTTTGAATTACGTCAAAAAAGGGAGCTTGCTAACACACATGAAGGTGTGAGGTTCCGTGTTAGAAATGGTGTAATTCAAAAGTTTGAGAAAGATGCATGGTCAACTGTTACACAATAGGTTTATTGGGTAATAAAATAAAGTTTCTTTTTATGGAATGCAAATGGTCTGTGAAACAAGACACATTACTTGCAACATATAATTGATAACCAGCATCCATACATTTTAGCAATTACCGAAACAAAGCTAACACCTAGTGTAGGAGATGCTGAACTTTGTTCAGGGTATACATATTATAGAAGAGATAGGTGAACAGGTATAGGATTGGGGGGAGGAGTGTTGATCGCTGTCTCCAATAAGTGTCCATTGATAGTTACTGATTGTTTTGTATCTGAAAGTTCAGAAATTTTATCTTTGTGCTTGGATTGTAGTGGAAACCGTTTTAACTTTGCCTGTTACTATAGACCACCGAGGCAGTCAGATTTTAATGACCCACTGGTATGGTATGAGGAGGCAACATGTCCCAACACCATAGTAGCTGGAGATTTTAATCTCCCAGCAATAAACTGGTCTACTGAAAAGGGTGTTGCTAATAAGCCCAATGATAATAGAGTAGCATTGCACAGAAAATTTACTGATTTTGTTGAAATAAATGGCTTAAGTCAGACAATAACTACCCCTACTCATATAGATGGAAATATATTAGATCTGGTCATAACAAACTTGAATATTGACGATACCTCATGTGAGCCTAGTATTAGCGATCATCACATTATATTCAATGAAATAATAATTCCAAGTAAACATAACATTAAAGACGCTGTGCATACTCCTCGACCTGGCTATTTTCAGTTTAACAAGGCAAATCAAGAAAAATTAGATCAATCTCTTTCTGATATATACTTTGAAATACGACATCTGTCAACACAATCAAATACCAGTACAGATCTATTGCGGTCTACTTTTAGGGATTTATTTATGAGAGCAGTAGAGCAAGCTGTACTTCGTGGGACACCAGGCAATAAACGAAAGCCGTGGATAACACATAGCACTATTCGGCAACTGAGAAAACGAAACCGACTATTCAAAACCTTTGTTTTAACTAAAACTGAAGAGTCTAAAACACGGCTAAAACATCATGTTAAACATTGTAGAAAATTGGTTGAAGCCGACTATAGAGGGTACATAAATAACCATATACAGACGGTTCCCTACTTACGAACATTCGAGTTACGAACAACGGTACATACGAACGTATGTACCGTTGTTTGTAACTCAAATAACTTTTCAGTTATTTGTTTGAACTTTACATACGTATTGTAAGGGATTTGCCGGCCTTTACTTGGCACGATCTCTACTAATGAATAAAGAGAAGAGAGTACCTGTAGTTTCATCAATGATATACAGCCCCCCAGGGGGGCTGTATATCCTTGGTTTCATTCAGCTTTTAATTAGCAAAGGAAATTTCACTAGCCGAGGAGCGTACGGCCATCTGCTCTGCTCAACTAAATGAGCGCATTCATTTATATACAATAATATCAACCGTTCCGGCTAACGGCAAACGGTAAGAACACCGGCTAACAAGGTGAATAAGTAGGACCGCTAGCGCAATGGTATGACAACAATATAAGTGACAATAAGTGATAGTGTTTTGACGGTATATCAGATATAACAATAGCATAACGAGTGAAACAACGATATAATAAACGGACAACACATACAAAAAATAAGACAACAACGATAAGTGATAGCATAACGATTAAAACAACAATATAATAAAAAGGACAAGACATACAATAAATAAGAAATGCAGTGTCATGGCCCGGCGTCTACCAAAGTATTATCTCCATTTTATTAAAAAAAAGTTTCCGTACAAACCAATACAGGTTACTTATACAAGCCTTAAACATACTTATATAAACCTTCAATATACTTATATAGGCCTTAAACATAAATTATAATACAAAATGTAGCACCGAAGCAACTTACGAACAAATTCACGTTACGAACAATCATTCGGGACGTAACTCGTCCGTAGGTTGGGAACCGTCTGTATGCAAAGAAATGACCAATGGCAACACAAAGCTGCTATTTAAGTACATTGAAAATAGACGGAAGATGCACAACACTATTAAAAGCATTGAGAACAGTACAGATAAATCACCCTTACAAATCACAAATACCTTTGCTGTTGCGTTCGCTTCAGTGTTTGCTGAGAATAATGGCCAGTTCACTCACTGCCTGCCTAAATATAATGTTCAGGTTGCTAATGATTCCATCCAGTTTAATCCACACGGTGTTCATAAAATGCTAATCAAATTATATGCTAGAAAGGGTTCAGGGCCTGACGGCTTAACTGCTGCAGTGCTCAAATTTTCTGCAGATGGAATATATCAAGTTTTGACAATAATTATGCAACACTCCTCTGACACCTCAACAGTTTTCTTTGACTGGCGAAATGCTCGGGTTGTGCCTATTTTTAAAAATAGAGGTAGTTGGGAGTGTCCATTAAATTACAGACCCATTTCTTTGACCTCAATAACCTAAAATTAATAGAACACGTATTAGCACATGACATTCGTACATATCTAAAGTCCAATGAAATTTTGTCAGAAAGACAACATGGATTTAGCCCAAAACACAGCTGCGACTCGCAGCTCCTTATAACAAAATCTGAATTGGCCAACAACTATAACAACAATGAACAAACAGACTTGATAATGCTGGACTTCTAAAAGGCGTTCGATGTTGTTCCTTTTGCTAAATTGCTTTACAAACTAAAAATAGTAGGAATTCATGACAAGACTGTCCATTGGATAGCAAACTGGCTTTATGATTGACATATATCTGTGGTTGTTGAGGGTGTTGACTCAGACCCATGCCTTGTAACATCAGGAGTTCCTCAGGGTTCTGTGTTGGGGCCTCCTCTCTTTCATATATACATTATTGACATGCCTAATGTAATCAAATATGCCCAACTTAGATTGTTTGCTGACGACTCATTACTTTATCACAAAATTAAAAGTAAGCGAGATCAGTTACATCTTCAAGAAGATTTAAAAACTTGGAGAAATGGTCAAAAGACTGGCAGATGAAATTTAATGTCAGTAAATGTGAGCACTTGTCTATATCAAGAACTAATCCCATTGTTGCAGTTTATTCATTAAATGGGAAAGACGTACAACAAGTAACATCAATAAGATACTTGGGTATTAATATAGACCAAAAACTAAATAATGATGAACAGGTTCAGTATGTAACTAAGAAAGCAACCTCTACTTTATATATGTTAAAACATAACTGTCACGAACAACTTTTATCATATTTACTAGGTGATGAAGGCTTTTTAAAGCGTTTCAATATCGTTCTCAAAAACAACACGATCAGCATAACAAGCTCCGCCCGTGAATATGTGACGAAACCTAGCTTTTTAGGAACAGAAGTTACGTAGGGATGTTTAGACCGATTTAGAATAATAGAGATGGGTGTTTTAAAATCCATTAATATCTAAATTCAGCCTTAAAAATAATATCAGTTTTTTCAGAAAGGTAGATAAGCTATTTAGCATTGCATATTTAAAAAATCGCGATAACAATGCTAGCTTGTGATTAAACCGCGCTTTTTGAGCTCATTTTTCTCGGTGTTAAGCCCATTTAAACATCATGTAACAAGCTGCGAGCAATTTTAAATAGTTTATATACCTTTCATAAAAACCGGGAATTATTTTACAGGCTGGATTTAGATATAAATGGGTTTTAAGACACCCATCTCTATTATTCTAAATCGGACTAAACATTCCTAAGTTCTGTTCCTGAAAATGCTAGGTTTCGTCGCATATTTATGGGCGGAGCTTGTAATGCCGATTGTGTTGTTTTCGAAACGGATATTGAAATGCTTTTAAAAAGCCTAAATAACTTTGAAGGTTAGTGGACTAATCTTTATTTTGAGTACAAAATATGAATCAGCGTGTCTGATTTACCTAGTAAATACAATAAAAATTGTTCGTGACAGTTATGGTTTAAGTTTCATCATTGCGCCAATGTCATATACATATATAATCAAGAGTTACCCATAAGGGGAATCACATATATACTATTTAACAATCTCCTGGATGTGTTGTTAAGGTAAATGTTATATCTTTCATTTTATGTGTTTTATTTCATATGCTACCAATAGCTTTACAGATGACCAACTGTATAATTAACATACTTTCAATTACTTTTTATCGGCAATCAGGTTATTGTTTTATTGCAGTTTCACGGTAAATTAGTTTCACGGTTTCCTAGTAAATACGATAAAAATATGAGTCAGCGTGTCTGATTTACCTAGTAAATATGATAAAAATTGTTAACAGTTATGGTTTAATGCAGGCACTAAACAGAGCATCTAGCAGGACAAGGTCACAAGCTTTTAAATCTATCTGTAGGCCCATAATAGAATATGCTTCATGCGCATGATCTCCTCATCAAGCGAGGCATATTCAAAATTTGGAGAGCACTAATATAAAATCTTTCCGATGGGCATATAAGATCAAATGGAAAGACTCAATTTTATTGAAAATGAAAGTTTTAAACTGGCATACTTTAGAAGACCAAAGATCAGAAATAGATAGAAATATGCTCAATAGAATGTTTAGTAATAACATAGCCATTGATATAAAGGACCATATACTATATAGCAAAATGAGTGGAACTCGAAGAGGGGTAATTAGAAAAGCAATATCTTGTGATGTGGCCAAATATTGGTACTTTAATCGTATTTTGGCAATGATTGGATCTGAGCCCAATGCCTTGTCAGCAAGCACAGTCTCAAAGTAAAACTCTGATGACAATATTCTATTTACTATTTATTTGTTGGTTCTCCTGTCGCCTTGTAGAATTTGGTCGTCTTGTCATGATGTCAATAGCGTAGCAATAATAACAATAACATAGGTATTTGTAAATAAATTGAAAAATTAAAAAAAGACAGCATTGACATATACTTTATTCATTTTGTTTTTACTTTTTGATCATAATTTTAACATCCACAATATAACAACTAACTGAAAAAAATGAACGAGTGGATTCTAACTATTATCAAAGGAATCACAAGCTCTTAAACCAGTCAATTTCAAAATTCTGGTATTTTGAAGAGTTGTCCATCATTTAACATTATACTTTTTATATGAAACTGTAGACAAAATGGTAGCTCTATATCAAAAGTGCTAATAGATCAATAATATTTAGACAAAGACTAACAGTTTTGACTTCTAAATCTTAATTTTCATTAGTAGAAATCTCATGTTTTCTTTCAAGACTACTACATGTGTATACACTTGTCACAAATTTGTATTCATAATTCGACATAAAAAATAGGAGAAAGTATTGTCAATGTTTTATAAGTGAAAGATTCAATGGCAAAAGAGTTACAAAGACACATTGTGTACTCTGTAATGTAGTGCTGAGTGCTGAATCCATAAAATAATCTAAACTAAAACACACCTTTGAGGCAAATCACTCTCAACTTTATAGCAATGCTGTCACATTGTTCCAACTACATGAAGCTGATGTAAAACCACAACGGTTTGGTTATGCCTAAACTGAATTATTTAAACGGAATGCTGGGATAAGACAAGCGGCATTTAAATTGTCCTGTTCATAGCCTATCAATATAAGGCTCATAGCATCAGAAGAACACTCTTGCAATCTTGCATAAGATCAAATCTTGCACATAAAAATAAAAAAACAGTGTATTGAAATACGGTTAAAATAGTGTTATCAATATCATCATTGAATAACACTGCAAAAACTACTAGAAGAAATGTCTTTAGATGTAAATGATCAAGTAGTGGAAAAATTGAAATAACTGAATTGCTTACAGCTTACTGAAATACATAATGTATTTCACCGTCTGTTTCCAATTTGTATTTACTTAGTTTGGACCAAGGGGAGGTGACTAGGAGAGTTGATGTCATTGGGTTGGATCTATAACAACATGTTTCATTGTCTTTCACGATGCGCCTCACAAAAGTGACATATAATGCTTTGTAACCGAGCTATGTCTACAGCAAACTTTGGGTAGATAGGTAAGCTAAGTTACATTTGGATTTCCTAGATGTAATTAGTATGCTTCTATAGTAATCACCCATGTAATATTCGTAGAAGGGTTACAATAGTTTGTGTGATTATGAAACAGAATGGTATTTTAAAAAGCAATGGTAGAAGCCTCTAAATGGTGCATTTGTATGCCTCATATTATTTACAACCCATGGCCTGAGGTCTTTGTCATAATTTATTATTAATATATTGGGGTAGCTGACCACCCGCTGTATAGCATGTGTATTTCGTGAATCCTGCAAATATTGTCATTAGATTAACTCGCTAATTATCCTCCAACTTATAGAGTGATTTAATTACCTTGTTGATTGCTAATCATTTAAAGTGTTGTGTAGAGAATAACTCCAAGTTTAGGAGTTTGCATTAAGCTATATGATATATATGACTTATGCCCTAGCTGGTACTCCTTTGGAACCCAAAAACAATTTTAATTGGATATAAAAAAGTGAGCTGTAATGCTTGACCTCAACTTTCTACTCGGTCTTGACAAGGTATCAAGGTAGATGAGTCATTTTACTGGGATAGTAGGATACTAGGATTACTAATACTAGGAATTACTAGAATACACTAGGATTAGTTTGACGATGCCCATAATTTCTTTTATATTCAAAACAAATCCATAAACATGTTCATTGAGTACAATTGGATCTAGACAAAGTTCTCTTCTGGGCGGTTTAATCGTGATCTAGTTTTTCAGGTTTTATTCTTGTAATATTCTGGCTGTCAAATCACCTTAAAGATGAGAAACAATTTCAAATGATAGTAAAATACCGATTCTTCCTAGTAGAATCTATTAAGATTTTGCGAAAGTTGATTTTAATGCTCGTCAAGGAGGATTTTTGAGTTTCTAATCAGACAGACAGCACATTTATACCATATTTAGTCAATTGATTCTGACATAGCCTTCTCACTCTATATAAGCCATAGTGAGTCAGTTCTTATCATACTGTCACATGGGAATTGGTTACCGTCACGGAACATCGTGCTTGTTATACTAAAGACGGCTGAGTCGTAGAATGGTGTACAGGGTTGCAAGGTTTTTCTAATGTCAGTAAATACCATTGAGAGAAATATGGTTTTTATGTAAAAAAGTGCTAATGTCGTACTACTAAGCTGAATGTTAAAGATTTGATCTTCCTGTTGCGCAACAGTTCTGAAGGGCTTCAATTATCGCCATTCATTCAAGATTTCATGGTTAGAGTTTTGTAATATTATGAATATTATAGATAAACAGACGAGGCAGTGTTTTATAATTTGTAGATTTCAATATCCCACTCTGACCTAACATGATCACAGTTTATTTTTGAAGATTCTATAGTGCAGTATTTTGAGTCATTTCCACATTTAATGGTTACTTTATTCATAGCACCATAACAAAAAATACAATCAATCATTTACAAGCTACAACCAACTTGTCATCACTCAAACAGTCCCTGCTAATGATTGGTAACCTTGCTGGCGGGCACATATCGTACTGTTTCTCTTACTTTAATGAACTCCAAAATTAACTAACAAGTATATCTGTTCCTTGTAAATGTAAATTGTTCATTGCACTGCAGCTTCATGCTCGTGAAAAACTCGTGGCACACAGTCTTTAGATACGTTTAACTTATTCGCACCCATACTCGAGTCAACTCGCTATTTATAACGTTGCTATGCACCCGACGTGAGATGTCTCGCCTCTGAATTTTACCTACTCACTGTATCACTATTTTTAAACTATAAAAGAAAATATTTGATTAGTTAGAAAGAAAAAGCTCTGGCCAATCCGACAACCGTACAAATATGTCTCAATGAGGTCTCTGGCAAAAGTTATGACCAAAGTAGTACACTCATAACTACATCTACCTTAACCGGAAATCGTCATGGCGACTTTAAATGTTATCATTCGCGATAATTTTTTATCAATTTCAGACGTAAATATGCAGATTTAGAAGTGGTAAGAAAATGAAAGACTGCATAAATCAAAGCAAAACATTGTTTTTAATCTTTCAGTTATTATTGACTTTTAATTTTGCCAATTTGAATCGTTATGCTCAAATAAAAATGCACTTTTTAGGCTGTCAGTCGTAGTCCGCCTAAAGTTTGCATTCGCTTTTGATTACATCATATTGATTCTTATAGCTGTATATGAAGGCTGAAAAGACAAGAACGGGGTTATCGAACATTTTTTTATTACTTGAAACATTTTTATGACAGTTTATTTGAGTTGGCATGTAGGTTAGCTATGTTTGGCTTGAAGGATGATACTTGGGAGGAAAAGTTCAAAAATAGAGTTTCATAATTTTCATGTTCAAGACTAACTGTATATGTATAAATAATATTCATAACGGTATATTGTATGTAGTCAATGACTATTTTAGTCAAACTTTGTATATTCTACAATTTTTATGGTGCCAGTCTAAATTTGTTTCAGCAAATAACAATTTTTTTTAAATCGGAAATTTTCTGAAACTACTGTCTTTGTAACACATATCTACATGAAAGGGATATGAGTTGTCTATATGAATGTAATATCATTTGAAAGAGGAGACTCGGCTGGTTCTTGTACAACTCTAATGAGTGAATTATCTCAAGTCTATCACTTTTAATAGTAATTTGAATTATGACAACTTTCTGAAAAATAACCGGTATTTGAGGTTAATCGCCTTGAAATTAGTCGGGTGCGAATGAGTTAAATCAGACATGTCCAAAGTCGAGCTCGCGGGTAAAATGCAGCCCGTGGTCAATTTTCATGCGGCCCGCAGCCTCCGTCACAAAAAATCGATAACGTCTGGCCACCCGTAGAATTAACCTTTAGCCTTTGAATTAGCCTTTGCACACTAACGGCCAGTTTTGGCATTGCGTAGGGCGTGTCAGAATCCCTAAAGGCCAGAATTCTGCAATCACATGGTTTCGTTTACAAAATATGTTTCTACGTTACAACATGAACCAATCAAAGTAATTTTTGCACAGCATTTTTGATCAAAAATTTCACTTCTATTTGTAATATTTTTAAATATCTTTACCTATTTCCTCCGTTTTAATAACAAATTTTATTAGAAATATTTCGCGAAATTTTTTTTGTTTTGCGTCAAAGGTTTATGGGTTTATTTATTCATATGAAGTAGGCCTATCTGTCTGGTTTCCAATTGCACTTATCGTGTCATACACTTACCGTGTCATACACTTACCGTGTCATGCCCTACTCATGTCATGCTCTTGTCATTTCCTGCACATTCACACCAGGCAATGCATATGCTCCCTCTTTCACCACTCAGCCCATCAGGTATGATGTTACTGATAGTACAGTACCTGCTCCTACAACATAAATAACCTGCCATAGTAACGTTTACATTACTGGTACATATAATTATGTTGTATCAGTTGTACTGAATTTAATGTATAATGCATAATGCCCAGTAGTAACAGTACACAAAACAATATACTGCATGGTTGTGGCACGTTTCTGCACTGCTAATGCACCTACAGAAATATTCAGGTAAAAATTCACTGCAACTGTAATGCATTTCACATATGGACATCAGTGAGTACTTATCAAGGCACAGTTGTGATTGTTGTCATGGTCAATTATAAATTTTTTATAAATTTTTTAAATGAATTTTTGTATACTTCTTTTATACTGCAGTACCTAATTGACCTTTTCAATTCAGCTCATACATGTAATCTACCTTTGTAATTAAATAGTCATAATAGTACTCAGATATACTAACAAGGCTGATGTCTGTTAGGAGTCTGTGTATTTAATACTGACTCTGACTACATATTTGTTCTGATGGTAATAAGTTCTGATCAGGTAAATAAGTATACAGACTCAGTACCACTAACACACTTTCATTCTCAAAATACAGACCCGTTCACCAACCTGTAGAAGTACTCTTATGCTATTATTCCTTCAATTGACTTGCTGAGTGTTTTGCACCATTTTTGTTCGTGCAATAATGCTTCATTGATGAAAGCTGGAGTTGTCTTCCTGTGTTATGATAAGTTATGTCTCTTATCAGATTTGACACATGCAATACTTCCGCGTTGCCCTGTATTAGAAAGTCTCTGCTTTTAACCCTTTTAGTAGTTAGTAGTTTTCTTGATATGAATATGTTGATTATTTTTGGCCTAGCGAAACATCCAGAAATTATTTTTCATCAACAAATAATAAAAAAGAGTAAACCCCGATAGTTTTGCAGATAGTTTTTGTTGTTTTTCTGCAGACTTTTTTCTGCAGCTTTTCCTTTCCCCGTCCCCAGAGCAATTGAGTTTTGCAGATTCCCGTGACCAACAGAAGCGTATATGGGAGCTCGCTCGATTCCAAACAAACAGGCCACGCCTACTAATTTTATATAAGTTATAATGGTGAGACCGCAAATTAACCGAAAAAAATTACTCCCCATTGACAGTCGCTTTAAAATTGATTGTTGTATCATACACCATTCGAAAGAAGACAAGTTTCCTACAAAAAGCTACTAATAACTATTTTGTAAAACTGTAAAGTAAATGCAAAATTGAGCGGTATTAAGGGCGAGGTATGAATATTCCATTTGAGATCAGAATGTCGATCGGATTTGTTTGGAATCAAGCGTTTTTGTTTCCGTTTTTTGATACGGGACTCTGTGAAACTATACGGCTCTGCCCATCCCTTCTCACAATCCTTTATCTTTTCAGATACATTTGGTCATCTGGCTAGTAAAGTTGTACGAAAGTATGGCATTACATTGTCTTGTTAATTTGGAGTTATGTTCTCGATAATACGATAGTTTTACCAGCTGCCAGGTCATACGATAACCTTCGGTAAACTCTGTCTGTTCATTGATAACTTGATACTCATTGATAATGCACATTACCATACTCGTCATCAATTACTATCACTTCTTGTACCCAAACATCTAACTTCTGATGGTCAAAGATCCTATAATTTTGCTACACCTGTGCTGTGGAATAAGCTGCCGACTGTTTTAAGATAAATAAAATCTCTAAAAAATTTAAGGTGAAGCTGAGGTTGTATCTTCACTCTATCGGGTGATCGTTGTTATCTTGCTTGTTGCTGCTGACTCGGGCTCGCGTACTGCTGGCTTTGCCATTTCGCAATGGACCCCATCATCATCTCTTCGGGTTATTTCTTTTTCCACACCCGACTATATGTTTTCTGCTCTTTATTATTATAACTTTAATCTGTGTATATTTTTTGTTTGCTTGTTGATGAAATAAACACACGCCCACACGCACACTATCAGTATCGGTCGCTGTCGATGGGACAACTCCAATGATAGTCTATAACACCTTTTCAAACAATAAATGCCATCCCTAGTAGACACCCCATAGTCAGACAATAGAAATCTCTCTAGGCACTGTCAGAGGATTAGAGATGCTTTTTAATGTTTACATTTAAAGTTTTTATTCCATATTCAAGTAATTTGAGTGACTTACAGTCATATTCAGAGTCTATTTGATTGTATCCATAAGCTGGTCTGTTGGACAGGAAAACAAGTAGCACCTGTATCTCTTCTTGTTAGCTTGGTTCTTGTTCATCTTGTTATCATTAATTGTATTTTGCCCATTAAGAATTAGTAACAAAATAGTATATTAACCTTAGTAACTGCAGTCATCCACTGTAACTTTTGTGTGTTAAGCGGTTGTGATCTTCCATAACATGTAATGCTACAATGTACTATGTGCACTACGTACCTTATGAAGTTTTTACCTTTAAGACAGACGTATAACATATACCGTATACCAGAGAGACGTATACCAGCGGATGGGGGCGATTCGAGCTTTCGACATGACTGCATAAAAACTGCAATAACTTTCACCACAATTGTGGTAATTACATCAATTATTATGCATAAGAAAGCTGAGAAATTTCTCTACAAGCTGATATTTTCTCTATGCAGATAGCTTGCAAATGCTTACCAGCAAAAATCTCAGATTTTTGAAGCAATGATTTTTTTATTTTCATGTTTCATTTTGTATTGCATTTTTCTAATTGTTAAATGTAAATGACAATATTGTATAAATACTGGTTGCAAGGATTCATAGGTTCACAAAAATTTGCAAAAGAAAGTGGTCGTTGGAGAGCCTTGAAAGTGGAGTTATGAGCTCCGAAGTATTACGGAAAGGCCATGCGAAATTCTCAGCGACCAACCCAAAAGACCAGCAGAAAATTGAGGCCTGACATGGTCGCCCAAGCTTTGCTATAACTTACATGCAAATTGGTATGAAACTGCAAATGAATATGCATCTGAAAGCTGAGATATATTCCTACAGACTGAGATCTTTTCCTCCAAGTAGCTTGCAAGTCTTTTCATTTCGAAATCTTTTTATTCGCAGTTATGATTTTCTGCAGTCAGATGTATATGTATTTATTGAAACTATAGATATATGTACCAATAACAATTTTGCATATAAACTCATTGCACAGATTCATGTGTGCTGCAGAAAAAGATTAGCTGTTTGTTTGCAAGAAAAATTGTGTGGGGAGTCTGTATTCACACATTTGGTGAAGCAACAAAAGACAGGAAGCAACATTTATTATAAGCAGAAACAGCAAATCATGGACTGCTACATTGCAAACAATATAAGAACTGAACTCTCTGATTAGGTGAGTGCCCTGAGGAGAGCAACAAACCACAAATACAACATACTAATGCACAACAAATACAATAGATTATGACATTTCAGCGAATGCAACGATGTACAAGCTAGCAATACGAAGCAATGAAGCATTTGTAGAAACTAAACAATACACAATTTGTAAATAAATCTAGTTAGCATGACAAGGATCAAAACATGACTCGCACAAAGATACTCCACAAGTGACTCCACTGCGCCTTCAGCTTGCTCTCGCTTCTCACCGATGTATACAGACAACTTGTGCACATAGCGAGAGACAGCATCGCAGAGTGCAAATAACTTTACTCCAAATCTAGATCTGTTAGATGGAATATACTGCCTGAAGCTGAGCCATCCTTTCCATATGCCAGCTGTCATCTATAGATATAAATTTACCAGACAGCAAAACAGAATATAACCGGTGGTATATCATGGCAAAACATCTTCCAACTTGAACAATTTATTGCCAGCAGGCTGTTCAAAATAGTCAGCAAAAAGAAAACCTGTTTCTATTTTGTTGCTATTTTTAATTTCTATTAAAAATCAGCGTAGATAATAAAGGATTGTGGAGCAGTAAGACAACAGAGTAGGTTTTCGAGAATATATATGCATAGCTAAACCAACAACTCGCCAGATGTATTTACCATCAACAGGCTCCGAAGCATCGCAATGTTTTTGAAAGCCATATTTATTCGTTTCGTTAATTATAACATTTACAATGGCCGATGTTATAAAAAGCTTTAAATGATAAAAAAACTTACCTGTTTAAAAATTCAAACTTTTACTCCTGCCAAGCTGTCGGCCAAACGTAATTATTTTGGTTTTAAGTCAGCTCTTCTTGGAAATCCGTAAATACTCCCGGTTTCATCGCCGGCCGTTTCACTGTCACTTTCGCAATCCAATTCACCCTGTTGATCTTCTTTTTTAATTCCATCGTCTTCTCCACATTTTTCTGATCTAGTATCTTCTTCTTCACTTCCAACCCAGCCGATGTCTTCCTCTAAACAAACTTTTTAGCAGAGCTTGAACAATCGCGTGCGTACACGATGAATAACTTTTCAAAAAGGAAGATCAAATCTTTTACAACGTGTTTTGCTTGCACATGCGTATTAGTGATTATTTATAGCCTCAAACAAGTAGTATAAAGCCTACCAAATTTGATGGAACTATTAATTTTAATTTTTAACAATTTTTTTTTAAAGAATAAAATATTTTTAAAAAGGCCTATTGTAGACTGAATTTTAACGTGATTTCACGGGGTTCGGCCTCGGAGACATTGCCCGTTTGACAGGCTTTCATGGGCTTCGTCCTTAAAGAGTTAACACCTTGCTAGGCAAGTTCATTTTTAGAGTTTCCTTTCCTGTGGGCAAAATAATTTCAAATGACCATTTGTTACGTTTTACTAATTTAGGCTGACCCTAATTTGACCTTTGATTCTCATGAACTATGCGGAAAAGGGATCAGTCGAAAATGCACTACCAAATACTAATACTAGTACTGATGAGTTTGATACTAATGATTATCAGATGCTTAGCTAATCCAAGCAGATCGTTTATCTATAAAATTTGTGGATTTTAGCCCACATTAACTCCATCATTATGAGCAAGGTTGTGGAATGCACTTTTGCAATTAACGAGAATCTCATTGAGCAGTCAAATTCCAGTTTATTCATTTCTAGTGATTGCACTGCTTTGGTAGCTCACTTTAAATTTGTTGTGATTCTTTGACCTTCACTCGTCCCTACCAACTCTGACCATAAGTGAATGTTTACTTGATATTTGTCAATCTCTGTCTCCTAAGTACAATTAGATCATTTCTGCATGCTTGGATCTCTTCTCTACTATCGGTAATTACCAGAGTCTAGACCAGTTGTGATGTCATACACTTGAACATACGTACATTTCTATACATTAAGTGCACTTTGCAGTGACCTTGCTAGGAGGTACTAGCAAGTAAAAGGGATGCTAAGAAGAATAATTGTAGAACTCTACAAATCAGCAGAAATTGTAGGAACTCGAGTCGATCTTAAATTCTTACCATAAGGTCAGTAGCAGCACTCTCACCCCTTATATCAAAGGTGTCAGGTTCAATGTACATGTCTTTATAGATGAGTGACTCAACACAAGTCATGGTGTACATCCTATCCATGGTGCACTTTGACACACATTCCTCTTTGATAGAGGTAACTTGGGTCTTCTGTTCTCTGGCTGCATCCACATCAAGTTCTGATATCATCTGTCTCCTGACCATATTGTTACTCTATATAACAAGTTGTTAAGCAGTCTGAGGCAATTCAGGACAAGTTTCCATCCACAGATGCTACCCAACTTCTTAAGTTTTCTCATGAACTAGCACTCCACTAGGTTCATGTTATCAGACGGAGTACATTTAATCATTTTTACCAGTAGCTCATTTATCACAGCCTTGTCCTGGTTCAGCTACCGGTTAGCTAGGAAAGGGAGCAGTGGTAGCTGGGATTTCATGGTCACCAGTAAACTCCTCTACCAACTGAGCTATACTTTCTATATAAATATTCACATAAATAAAATTATATTAGATATTTAAAGTCTATAGTGGCATCCTTACAGTTACTCACCGAGATCATCTTGTACTCGTTGTGCTCTGTAGAAAAGCAGAAGGTCACAAATTATTAATCAAAATACTTAAGGGTTGAACTTCGTTGTAGCCTTTTGTTTACACTTATTAACCCTTTCAGCCCTAATTATTTTCCAGTTGAGTGCCCCCCTGGCCTAATTAATTTTTCACACTCAATATTTAATAAAGTGAGGTGTGTTAGACCGAGCATAAATAAAGCTGCGTTCAAGATGAATGAAAATAGTTTTTTGTAACTTGTTGGTAACATTCTTAGCTACATTTTGATACTAATATATACACATTAGGTTAATCTATATAGGATGTTATTGATAAGATTCAAATCGATACTTTTTTTGGAAATCGAAAAGTCTAAGTTTGGTTGCTACTACCAGTCAGCTTTTTGGTTGAAAACACTTCAGTAACATATTAGGATGACAAGAAAATGTGTTATCATCAAGTTGCAAAGAAAAATTTGGAGTTCTAACCAATAGAACTGAAATTATGAGCCTATACGCAATATTATGGCATAATGTAGTTTCCGTTCCATTGTTCAATCAATTGGTATATAAGGTCTATATATCATATTTACATTCTATAAAGACAACATTTATTGCAGTTATGATAATAAACACGAGATGCAAACAACTGGAGTACAAAACTAATATAATTTATCGTTTTTATCAACTAAAATTGTGAAAAGATTTGTCAAATAAAATTTTTTTCTTCGAAAAATTTAAAAGTTATAACTATGTAGTAATTTTGACGTAGTACAATTGAAACCCGCCTTGTGCTGCTAATAAACGGTCATGTTGTTGTTGTAGATCGCTGTCACTGCTAAATTCTTCACCTGAACTAATTATTACGTTAGATTGTAAGATTTAGCCGTCGACTTTCGGCAAACGCATTCAATATGGCGACCTCCAGAGTTGAAGTTTGAAATCTATCACGGGATTTGCCTAGTAAAATGATTTTATCCAACCACATTTCTGGTATCAAAACAATCCTCAGACTGTTATCTTTCGAAATAAAGCTATAAAAAAACGATAAACACAAAAGGAGTATCAATAAAGTTACTCAGAAAGTGTCCCGAAAGTGTTGGCTTCAGGCCCAAGTGTGAACAACTTCTCCCGAAATAATTGGCATCAGGGGTGAGAGGGTTAACTAAGTTTATTTTTGTATGAAATAGTGTGAATACATGAATGTTGTGGCTGTGTATTTTTATTTGCGAAAGAAAACTTAATTTCATGTCGGTTTAATTCAAGGCCTTAATACATATACTTGAGCACAATAGAATGGACAACTCCATCAACTACACCCATCACCCGCTACATCAACAAATATATCTTGTATCAACAATTCATTTCAAACCTCAACCTGAGTTATTGACTGTAATCAGTTGACCAATCAGAGTTTACAATCATTCTCATCACACGACTATCTACATTCATCTCTCTTAGTTTCTGATAGGTTACATCTATGTTTGCGACGCTCTTCATTCATCTCTATCTGTTTCTGATAGGTTATATATAAGTTTACGACTATCTACATTCATTTCTCATTGTTTTTGAGGGTTACATCTATGTTTACAACTATCTTCATCAATCTCTATTTGGGTGTGATAGGTTACATCTATGTTTATGACTATTTTTCCTCCTATATAAATTGGTTTTTGATAGTTTTACATCTATATTTACAACTATATTCATTTATCTCTATTTTTTGATAGGTTACATCTATGTTTATGAATATCTTCATTCATATCTATTGGTTTTTGATACGTTAAATCTATGTTTACAACCCTTGTCATTCATTTATATTTGTTATTGAATGGCAAAATTTATATTATGACTGCCCTGTTACATGTGTCATTACAGTGTAGCACGGTGCAATTTAGCAGAGCATTACAACTTCTACTTACAACTTTTACTGCACAGTGTCCACTGCCATCTGCCATGACACATGATCTGAAACCAGCCCTTCCCACATACAGTGAATGCTCATTCATTCAGCAACCACACATTAGTATGAAGTTCATACTGCAGATCAACAGCCACTGCTGGCTCTCTAAAGCCTGGTTCCCTTACCTGTCGCAAATCACCGGCGACAGAACCGTAGGCTGTTAGCAGTGTAACAGGAACCTATGCATCGGGTACCGCCGAGGACCTCTGGTAGTTGCCAGCGGCAACGCAAGAGTTTACTGCTGTTCAAACTTTGCGAAGTGCCACAAGCAAAACCTTCCCGAAATGCATTGTACAGGTGAAGGTCCACATTAATAAAACGGGATGGCGAGCGAACCTTTTTATGTCGTTGTTGGGGATGCAGCTTTATGTGAACATAAGCCGCCGAGCCTAGCGTTTCTAGCGTTTTGCTGCACAATTTTACTGCCGGAGTCTCGCATATGATATTGGAACCTGGGTTAAGCGTATGCTCCGTAATTTTATTATAACTGTACATTGCCCAATGTTCTCACCAAAGTTGATCCTGTTTAAAAGTTGAAAATGGAACTGAATTAGGTACACACCTTCAGCTAGGATTGCCTCCAGTAATTATCATCAACTAATCAAACTTATGCTTTAACTTCCATATCATTTGAAGATAGGGAGTCAGGTATTATCACCTGATTCCTTAATTCATTGTGATGAAATTTGGGTCTTTATGTTGTACTCTGATGGACATTGTATATTAAAAAGATATTAAATTTTTATTCAACTCTACACAATGTGTTCATTGTGATCAATTTGTTTGTCCACTCACGCTCAAATTTAACCAGAATTCACATCTAGCAATTGGATTGTGGTTACACCAATGTCAACTCAATACTTGATTTTGTGATGAGTTTTCATGAACATTTATTGCGCATATATGCACAGTGTAACGCCAAAGTTCCTACTACATAGTACACTGCAAAATCTGCACTAGCAACACACCCACTCCATCCAGCACTACATACTGCACTGTAGATAATACCACCACTATAACAATACTGCTTCATAAGCATTAGCAAATAATGTAGTTGTAGTGCATTTATAGTGCATACCATGCAGTAGTAAAACTACGCAAAGCTGTAATACTGCTTGGTTGTGGCACGCTTACTACTGTTCTGCACTGCTAATGCACCTACATAGATATCCATGCAAAGATATTCTGCAAATGTAATGCATTTTACATATAAACATCAGTGAGTACTTATCAATGCACAGTTATAATTTTTATATTAGTCAGATATTATTTTTTATAGATTTTTGTATAGTTTGTTTATAACTGCCACACATAATCTACCATTTTAATTCAACATCTACATGTAATGTACCTTTGTAATTAATTAGGTCATTTCAGTACCCTGATATACTAACATGGCTGATGTCTGTTAGGAGTCAGTGTGTTTAATTCTGTCTCTGGCTACATATTTGTTCTGATGGTAATAAGTTCTCATCAGGTAAATAAGTACACAGACTCAGTACCACTAACACATCTTCAAACTCAAAACACAGACCCGTCCCTCAACCTGTACAGTGCTCTTTAACTATTTTTTATTTGTTTTCACCAGAAGCCAGTAACACTGCTCTTGTTGCCCTCAGAGCAAGTAAACTTGAGTTATGGTTCTTAGACTTTGAGGTGCTTATAAATACCATAACATGAGGTACACAAGATTAGAAGGTGTATTCATACTTTTTCTGGTATATTGTTGTACTTGCTCTGAACATCAAGTAGTATGAAGTATAATCAGATGCATACAAAGGCTTAGGTAGACACCCCATATTCCGACGATAGAGATCTCTAGTAGTAATATAGTAGTATATAGATATAGTAATACTGATAGCAATGTATAAACTACAGTAATTTAATAATTATCAAATATCTAGAAGAGTTTTTCAATATCTGTTCATGCGCAACACATGCATTGAGATGTTGAATCTCACCGTATGAAATTGAGTCACTGACAGAGTCATATTCAGTGCTCATTTGAATATGTCTTGTTAGCAGGTCAGTTAGAAAGGAATTCAATAATTAGTATCACGTCCCATCAGCCCATCAGGTTTTGTCTGTATTCATCTTATCATTCATTTTATCTTGTTAATTGTTGTTCTCGTTAAGTCTGATAATATCAACTTTCTAGATTCTTTGGTACCTCTTATATTTTATTTATGGGTAGGTCATGCACCACTGTCACAGTTTTTATGTTGAAGTTAGGAATCAGGAAGATCTCAAGCTACACATTAAGGATCTCTCCACTCCACCCTTCCCTAGATCACTTAAGCTATAGACACCTCACAATAATCACTGACTCACCGTCTACAGTCATCCCAACTTCTTTGAATTCCTCTGCTTCCTCTCCTGCAGCTTCAAAGTGTAAGTTTCAACTTCCTTTTCCACCTCCTCACAATACCTACTATGTTCATCCCAGTACCTCCTTCCCCTCAAGTGAGAGGTATGTGACTTATACTCTTCTCCTTGTTGTATCTCTGTCTTGCCTTCTTCCAATGTCAGCCTTTTTCTCGCTCCTGTCTATGAGTAACCATGAATAATATTCTTCTCTTCTCAGGTGATAGGTTGATGTAAAACGGGTTATTCTCCTCTAAGGAATGTTTGTATAGTAGGAGTTGTGACACTACTTAAAAAGGTAAGACAACTTTTTCTTGGTGATATACAACCCTAGCAATAGACATTTTTCACTACTACTCTTAGCTGCTTGCATTGTCTTATCAAACACTTCTAATATCAATCAATGTTTTTAATTTACACAATTTTATTTTTTTTCCTACTGCTAATTTTTCTCTCTTCTCACTTTCTCTTGACTCACTGCTTTTTAACATACCCAGAGTCCTGTTCACGGGCCATATGATAGTCTATAGATATGTTTCACTTGTATGTGGACCATATGACCCACAAGCCATAGGTTTCACTTACCTGGTCTAGCATACGCTGAAACTGAAAGAAGAATTGTTATCCATTCAGTAACTCGCCTTTGTCCTACAAGCAATAAAACCATTCAGTATTTGTAGATAAGTCAGCTAATCCGATCAGATCACATTGGAGTGGTTTACTCATTGTTACTTCCTGAAGCCTTCAAGTACAGTGGCTTGTTATACCTGGGTGGTCCGCTTGTGTGTGGTAATAGCTTTACAACTGTCAGTTTACATTCACACTAGAGGAGAGTGGAGAGAGCTTGAGTTGGATGCAGAGAGCTGGGATCTACTTTAGTTATGGTGAGAATCTATATACAACATTTCATATGAACAAATTATATTATGATGTAACTAGAACATATTTGTCACCGGAGAAGAGTGGAAAGGGTATGAGTTGGACGACTTGAAATTGTCACATAGAAAAATAATCCAGTTTTTAAATTTATCATACAGAGAGTACACTTTGTAACCATAATAGCATCGATTCATAATAGTCCTTGACCTTTTCTATGGCTCCAAAGTTTGCTAAATGATGTTCAATTGTGATCTAAAAAAAATGTTCTGCATGTTTGAAATTTGTCTGCTTGTAACCATTTGATCACTTTCTCAAGGCGTATGCACTGTGCAGCCATCAAATCTCTTTTAAAAGAGATGAGATACAGTATTAAACTTTTCAAGATTTTATACAGGAGCTAATAACTTCTCCACATTTGCACTTTGGGTTAAAACCGAAATTGTTACTATTATAAAGTCACACTGCGCATTGATAAGTACTCACTGATGTCTATATGTAAAATGCATTGCAGTTGCAGTATACTTTATGTATGAGTATCTATTATTTTGTACATTCATGCGCAGCACATTTTCATAAAATTTTGTAACATAATCAAGTATTGAGTGGAATCTGCTGCAACTAATTCACTAGTGTAAGAAGTAAATGCTGCTCAAACTAGAGTCTGGGTGGGCAAATAACTTTTTAATCTGTATAAGCGCTTTTAAACTTCAAACTTTTTAAAAGTTTTAATTTAATTGAAAGCCTCCGTAATGTTTAAACTCCTTCAATAGCCATTCCAACACTAGTTTTTTAGCCGTGTCAAGTTCAGGAACTTAGGCTCATCAATCAACAAATGATGATAATATCTGACGCTTTATTTTAAAGTGATATGGGAGTTAGCATATGAGTTCATATGCTTGTTTAATACAGCATCTGACAATTTCATACAATGCAGTTCAGATGCTTAGAAATCCAGCTGTTTTAGGTGATTCACCGTATCAACTTCATACCAATGCGCAGTTGCAGTACATATGCAGTTTCAATTTATACAGAATGCGCAGTTGCAATACACGTGAATTGCTGGTTTGTAGGTAATGCTTCATACAAGTAGATTGCAGTCAGCAATTTGCAGGAGTGAATTTGAAGTAGCAGTAATTGTCTACCACGCACTAGAAGTTGTAATGTACTGCAAAATTACTGCACTGCAATGACAGGGTGCAGCTCTATTGCGTCACAACCCTGGTTAAAACCAAGTCTAGAATGATTTTCTATGTGATGCGCTGTTGAAACGTCAACAACTCTTTTTTAGAAAGCAAGTGGAAATATTAACACTTGTTCTCTGAAGCAAGTTCTTCTGAATACACAAAAGTTATCCTGTTGCTTTTATCAATGAACAGGAGCAAACAATAGACCTAAGTTCTTTCGGAATGCTTAGCTGAATAGTAAGTTGGAATCACAACCCACCTATAATTATATTAGTAATAAGATCTGTTTTTATTCAAATATTAGTTTATTTTGGTCAACATTTTTGGTCAACAGC
The DNA here is from genome assembly GCF_963576615.1 of Watersipora subatra. NCBI lineage: Eukaryota > Metazoa > Bryozoa > Gymnolaemata > Cheilostomatida > Watersiporidae > Watersipora > Watersipora subatra. The sequence goes on from NC_088713.1 coordinate 49,112,539, forward strand.
ATATGGCACAACAATATTGTGTTACCCTGAGCATTGAATTTGAGTGAGTCAAGTAGATAGCTGGCTACATGACTGTAACAGCTCGACTTCGTGTTGTTCCTTGACCTGTGTTATTGATCACTAGACTCTTTTATGAAACTGCTTTCTATTAATATAAAGTTTTGTCGTTTGAGTATTGACTTTGGAGTTGTCACACCTCCTTTAATTACTGGACTAATAGATTTGTATTTGTAAATGTCACCTTATTGGCATTTGGTAGCTAGCGGTTAAGAACGAGGTAAGAACTAGTATTTTACATAATAATCGTGCATTTCATTGCAGATCATTACCAGTAGGTAGGTTTTTGTTACTTGGTGAGCATAAGTGGTGAAGTGTAGGGTCGGGTCATTATAGGGTCATTGTGAACTATCACAAACCTGTTCTTGTATCATAATATTTTGCTATGTTGTAGTTTTTAGAGGATTGGAATGAATTAATTTGTAGTAAGTAATTTTGTGTAGGAAAAATTGATTTGCGACCTGAGAGAATTGACATGACGCGACCTGTCAATCAAACCGAACTATTGACCAATCAGCGTCCAAATACGACGAGGCTTAGCAACCGATGTTGCCATCCGCCATGACCTCCGACAAGCTCCGACAAAGCAACAATAGTGAATGTTGTTTTGAATATTGTGTTTCTATTTTTACCGTTTATTTGACGATTTAAAATGGTGAAACTATGTCAAGGGGGTCTTTGTGACTCCGTTGACATCGTTTTCGACTTTGTGACTTTATTTGAATTTCAATAAAGATAATTCTACAAATATTGACTTCATACAATAAACAGAACAAACATTAACATACATGTACATTATGCTAAGGGCAGAATTAATCATTATTCCAACAGCCATTTTTTTATCCGATTAAGAAAAATAGCTGGTCGCTTGAAACACACATATAAATAATTGGACACAAGTACATTAAAGAAAAATAAATATTATCAATATATTTTGGCTATATATATATATACAGTCAAACATGGATAACTCGAACTTCAAGGGACCGAGCAAAAGTGTTCGAATTATCGGAGCATTCAAGTTATCAGAGCACTGTCACAAGTCCATATATTTACTTATTTATTAGTAGATACATGTACATATACAAACTATAATATAAATCAAAAGCACAAATGGCTTGTTTCAAATTAAATGCTTCTAATGTAAAGTTTAAAACGTTTTCATGAAAAAGTATAGAGATTTTTCTATCACTTGAGATTGGTTTGTTGTTTGAGGTGATGTTATTGCCAGGACGTTTTTCAGATTGACATTGGCAAAACTTGATCGTTGTTGAAATGCTCAAAAGAAAAGACATTTTTTTCTTTTGGGGTTTCACCCACGATCAATTTTGCCGTTTTTTCTTGAAGTTTATGCAGATTACCTTACTTTACCTGGAATTCGTTAAGAGCAACACTCCGAGGCAGTTCAATTAGAAGTTTTACGAGGTTTTACGGTACATTCTATATCACTCACGCTTTTTTAATAGATACTTATTGAATGTACACACGTATTCTGTGTTTAGGTCAAACGATGAATAGTTTTTTGTAGCTCAGACAACGTATACGTTTAATTACAACATTTTTTAAGACGTTTTAAACATTCAACATTCCGACGTTGATTCAACACGGAATCAACGTCGGAAAACTATTCATCACGGGCTAGCCGAGTCACGCACTCAAGGATTTTCGCCACGCTCATACAAAACAACATGCGATTTTTGTTTTGTATGTGCGTGGCGAAAATTCTTGCGCGCGTGACCCGGCTAACCCGTGCTATTCATCGTATCACAGTATAAATCAAATTTCACCAAACTTTTAGAAAAGTCGTTGACAAAAATATTTTGCCGATGGTAGTAATAACGACGCTTATGAATTACGAAAAGATGAAGTTTACTTCTATGGCTTTGAATAAAGTGATTTTCTAAAGCGAAAACAACCGTTTCGGTAGCTGTTGGGCAAAAAAACAGTTCGAATTAACAGTGTTGAGTTCGAGTTATCTATAGCAATTTATCATTACGTGGGAACGGACCAAAGGAAATGTTCGAATTAACCATGTGTTCGAGCTATCCGTGGACGAGTTATCCATGTTTGACTGTATATATATCCAATATATTTAGCTCTAGTGTTGAGCCAGCATTCTGTTCACCACTGCTGGTGGCCACTGTCTTGTATGGCTTGGATGCTAAGTACCAAGTAGCGTTGAGCCAGCATTCTGTTCACCGCTGCTGGTGGCCACTGTCTTGTATGGCTTAGGTGTTAAGTACCCATGTGGTGTACCCCTCATAGCGGTGAGAAGCTCAATGTCCCTGTTCAACAACTGAACTTTTTTGAAATAAAGTGAAACAGAATGTACAAGCACACGTTGTATATATTTTAGAAAGTTAACATTAAAATTTTATTATTATAAGGAACACTTTTTCAAATCATACTTGAAGAATTGTTGACTATTTATTCATAGCATTGTAAATAAAACACATGTGTTTTATTTACAAACACAATGTCTTCAATAAAGTGTTGAAACTCACTACTTTTTTTCTGTTGAAACTGTTGAAACTCACTACCCCTTGGCCTGTTCCATTCCTGCGGTTTTGATGTGCAGACTGGTTCACTGGGAACCTCTTGCAGGCCACTGGTCAGCCAGTCGGTCCACTTGAGAACTATAGTCCCAAGACATGGACACATTCTCCTCCAGCTCTAAAATTTAAATGTCTTTTTATGAAATAATGGGCCTCAATTAAATTCAATCAAAAATTAAATGTATCAATTATTGCGCATCTTGACAGTAACGTGCCTAAAATAATATCAGTAGACATGTTGCACAGAATTCTTCCAAACTCCCATTTGCCATATCAAAAATCATAAAAAAACTGTCAACGTACAAATTATTTGGTCTAATCTTGACAGGTGCTGTACCTGGTATAGATCGGACACATGGAACGAAATTGAGGCAGTCATGGTGAATATTACTAAAGCATACACTTATTTTTGTAAGAATTAAAGAGTTAATTTACCCCACTTTACAAGAACAGTGTGCATCAGTGACCTTCGGCGGCTTCTCATTCTTTCGCTGTGACCGGTACGTTGTCGCCTTTACAGTACTTTCTTCATCATTTTTTTCAACAGACACATTCACTGATGCAAAGAAGCTTTCATTTGCAGACTTTCTTTCTTGAATTCGTTGCCTAAGAGCTGGAATATACGGTAAAAAGCTTTCGCCAAAATCACTCGGTAAACAATGTAAACTTCGTGTAGCTGCCATTTCGGTTTATGCGTGTCGGAGGGCGACTAGTTGCTTGGTCACCTGACGAGTGGGTGGAGCTACTCTGGGACTCAGCGTCAAGTGAATTGACATCCTCGTTTTGTCCTGGAACCCATTAATCTTGTATGTTTTGGTATGACAGTATATGCCTAAGGTTGTTCTTTGTTACACCAGCTCCATTATAAGCATCGTAACATGTATCCTTCTCACTGATATTATATTGTTGATAGACATGATCGAGGTCACCTGCTCTCATGTGTCAGAAGTCTACCAGGTAATCATCTTGGCTGTGATTAACCATCACTTTAGTAATATTCTCTACTTGACTACAAGCTCTGAGGTGTGAGGGTTGAGAGAATTCACTGTGGTAAGTACAACTGTTCTTTGGTATTTAGTTATAATCAAAGCAAGAAATAGTATTGACACTATTGTTTATATGGTTCAAATTCAATACAGTAGACGCTCCTATAACTTATACCTCTTACAACCCTAATTCCAGATAATATAAATAATTTATGTAAAATTTTTGCTTTGTATTAAATAAAAAATTCCATATAACTAAAAGCTTCAAGTCAAGCGGGTTCACAATTTCGATTTGAATGTTAATCAAACTCACTGCATTTGTGAAATAAAAAATGATGAGTTTATATCATTATATCTATTATATATACAACTTACTTCACATTTTAGTTCGTCGTGATAGACCGTCACATGTGTCGCCAACACAGAGAATAGGATAGTCGTGCAATTATTCGTAAATACAAGGCGATCGGTGCAGGTGTTACAGCGTCGGTCCATCAATCTGAATGCCATGAGTTGGTTTTTTATCGAAAGTTCTTTTTTATCCTAACCTTGACCCCTGAAAGCAGATAGATGACAAACAGGTAATACTGTGCTTTTATAATAAAAATATTTTGAATATTTTGTCGTTTTGCCTAATTGTAAACATAAAATATTGGTTATTAATTTTACTTTGCAGAATACACTTTGCTGTTTAAAAGAAGATGAGAAATTAAACATTGAAGATGTTTGCTCCTTATCAACCTATTGTTGAAGTACTACAATAATAGCCCATGAAGCCAGTGAAATCGATCGAAAGCAAGAGAAAAGTTGTCGATGCAAGCCAATCCAATAATACTACGGTCACAGTACAGCCTATAATTAATAATGTTAATTCTAGTTTTTTCCTTTTTGTATGGCCAATGGGGCAAGTTTGGCAAGATCTTGGAATGGATTAGACAATTTAGTTGTATTTTATTGTTCTTATTATGTAAAATCCTAATAACGTAAACGTTCCTAAAGCAGATTATTCACGCTGTAGGAGTGCCTACTGTAGTTTTATCTGCATGAGTTACATAATTAGCAGATTGATGATAGGTTATTATATATTACACACAAACTTCCTATGTAGTATTCTCTGGTAGAGGAGACAACTTCAAAGTTACCATAGCTGCTCCAACTTGTACAGTATCTCCATAAGACAACCCTTAACTCTAGTATCAGTCACTAGAATGTAATTGATTGAAGTACTGTCAAATTACTGGTAATGTTGGAGTATCTGAAGCATGGAGTTTACCATTATCAATCAGTCAGTTTTTACACAAATTGCAACGTGGTGATCATAACTTAACAAAACAGTTCCATAGCAGTGAGTGGTCTAGACTTTACTTCTATATGAAACACCCTGTTTGTAGTCCTTCAGCTATAGCTTTGTTCCTTTTCGATTAGCATTAGTTCGAGCATCAAGTAGTGAAAACAGCATAGCAATTTGTGTTAAAAACTGTTTGTGTACTTTAGACTATCTAATTTAAAATGAACAAAGTTTTTGCATACAACTGAGTTACATCTTCATTCTTAAACAGCATAGCAATTTGTGTTAAAATCTATTTGTGTACTTCAGACTATCTAACTGAAAATAAAACAAAGTCTTGGCATACAACTGAATTACATCTTCATTTTTACTCCTACCAATTTAATACTAAGACAGGACAGGAGGAGACAAAACAGACAGAAGCTGTAAGAAATAGTGTAACCCTTACTGTTATACTGCTTTGAAATAAATAAAAAATATAAAATAATATGCTGAAGCTAAGGATATACTCTAAAATATTAACTGCTTTTATGTTAAAGCAAAGCAATCTGGTTTTTAATGTTTGCTATTCATGAGTGTAAACAAGTTTCATATCATCTGCCCCTTTTTTCTCTCGCTCACTACACTCCTGTAGTCTATCTGCTACTGCCTGTTTCTTTAACACGGCATCTTATTACCTTCACAAGTGCATCACTATTAGGTGTGATATTTTGAGTAGCAAAACATTTAACAATGTAATTCATGTGTTTATTTGTTAATCTTGATCACTAATTTGTTATAATTATTGTTGATTAGGGAGACCACCTGTTGAGAAATATCAGTAGGCTTCAGTAAGATCAGTAGACCGGTTCAAACCGGTTCGAACTGATTCAGTGAACCAATAGAAATGAAGTCTTTTGCACAGCTTCTCTGAACTGCTAGAAACAATGCATTCATTTATTTGTCTGCCACATAGAGAATGCATCTAAGGAAGGTGACACGTGGTCATGAAGCTAGTACTGTGATTAATGGTGGTAGTGTAAAATGAACACCTAAATCTCTTACACAAGTTCTAAAAATGTATGATATATTTTTCTTCTGACTGAATGGTATAATAAGAGTCCGAAAATAATGCATTGTTTTGTGTCCGTATGCGATTTTCATAGCGGATTAGAATATCTTAAGTGTTATAGTTTGCAAATATAAATTTATATAGATGCATACTATAGAACTATAGTTGTATCTACAGTTTTATATGCAATTTTTATAGTGGGTAACTCGTGTCAGTGCATTTAGACTGGGCATGAATGTTGGACATGAGCGCTTTTACAGATTTAATGTTCTCTATCAGATGTAGGAAGCATTTGGATTGTATTTATCTTCAAAAATCACAAGTTTTGATGGAAATACCTGGAGACTAACTTCCTTTTTTACATACTCAGAGTTCTGCCCTCGGGCCATGTTTCACATGCCTGGTCTAGCATATGCTGAAACTGAAAGAGAAACTGCTATCCATTCAGGGACTCACTTTTGTTCCACAAGCAGTAAAACCATTCTGTATTTGTAGATAAATGAGCTGATCTGAGCAGATCACATCGGAGTTGTGCTTTCATTGGTACCCGCTTCATGCCTTCAAATAAAGCAGCTTTTTAACACTTGGGTGGTCCTTTTTGTGTGCTAATAGCTTTATAGCAATCAGTTTACACTCATCACCAGCGGAGAGTGGAACTGGCTTGAGTTGGAGGGCCGTAAACCTTCACATTGAAGAAATAATACAGGTAGTACATTGAGTATCTTTTTTCCTTTGCCATAAAGATTGTACACTATGCAACCGTAGTAACGATGATTCGCAGTTGTCCTTGACTTTTGCTACTGCTCAAAAACTATGCTAGATGACCATCAATCGTGATCTGAAAATCTTTTTCTTGCTTAAATAAAATTTGTCAGCTTGAAACCATTAGATGAATTTATAAGGCTCGTGTAATGTACAGCTGTTAAATCTCTTTTTGATAGATACACAGCACTTTTCAAGATTTCGTACAGCCTAACTTATCTATATTTAGACTTGTACACAAGATTTAATATAGTTTTTCCATGTTTAGATTTTTGTTAACTTGTCTTAACAACAGGCTTGTGTCCATTATAAAAGTTGCGCTGAACATTGATAAGTACTGTACTTGCTGATGTTTATATGTGAAATGCATTACAGTTGGAGTAAATTGTTGCTTGGCTATCTATATAGTTACATTAGCAGTTCAGAGCAGTAGTAAGTGACTCACTTCTTTTTTGACTTACTCAGAAATTGATGCCAGGCCAGATTGAATCATCCAACAGGGCAGGTCCTGCTGACAGGCCATATTTCACAAGCCTGGTCTAGCATATGCTGAAACTGAAAGAGGAATTGTTATCAATTCAGTGATTTATCTTTGTCCTACAAGCAGTGCAACCATTCAATCTTTGTAGATAGATGAGCTACTCCCAGTAGATCACATTGGAGTTGTGTACTCATTGTTACTTCCTGTAGCCTTCAAGTACAGTGGCTTGTTACAGTTGGGTGGCCTTTTTGTCTGGTATTTGTCTGGTACCCGGAGTGGTCTGGGCTTCTTGTGTGGCAATAGCTTTATAACTGTGAGTTAACATTAATCACTAGAGGAGAGCAGAGAGAGCTTGAGTTGGATGCAGAGAGCTGGAGATCTACTTTTGTTATGGTGAGTATCTATGTACAACATTTCATATGAACAATTTATAAATCCTGATGTATTTGCTTCATTTTTTCACTGACATCTGTGCAAAGCTCAGCATAGTAGTTTTTGCTCTGAAGATCTTTGTACTCTATCATGTTCTTTTTAAACTCATTGAACACTCTATGATTTTTAAAATATGGCAGGAAGCTATATGACTGCAATAACTTCAAAGTTATCGTTCAAAAATTATATTTAACAACATAGATATTAATATAAAAACTTTTTTGAGCTTATGATAAAGATGGAAGACAGTTCAAAACTTCCTAGTCCAGGATTTCGCTAGTGCAGTTAGAATGAAAATTAGAGCTCGCATGTAAAACATTTACTTGTAGCTTAGGCATATTCAAACTTCTGGAGTGTTGGGAAATGGAGAATATTATGCTGTTTTATGAGTTGTGAAGCTGATATAATAATACATTTGATAGTAATATAGACATTTCCACTAGTCAATAGTTCAAACTATATTGAACATTGCGAATGTATGAACTACTGAAGTAGGGATATAATATTACTGTGTTCTTAGACACCAGCATGTAAATCTTGGTTCCCATATTGGCAGTGAGACCCGGCAGTAATCTAATGCAGCAAAATACTAGTGACGCTAGGCTCACACATATAACTAGCATTAGTCCTGGATTTGCTATAAAGGTTGACTTGCAACAAAATTCACATTACAGTTATTTGATACCAAAATATTCACCATGCCTTACTCTGTTGTGTTGTACGTGCATAATATGTGGGAATGTGATTACAAGCTCTTAAAAGCTAAAAAATGAACAGTTAATCGTAGCCACACGAGACCGCCGTAGTTTGGATTCCCTTTCCAAAACGGCTCAAATGTGATGTAGTTGTTACAGGATGGTTTCTGTTTACACTTTCATGCAACCTTATTCGTCGAATTATTTTCACAAATATACTTCACTCATTCAATAAAACTATGTCTATTGTTCTTACGCGTCTGTTTTATCGTCATCGTAAATTCTGTCCCTTTTAGCAGTGATATCTTATAACTTACCGTAAAAAATCGTCAAACTTTTTAACCTTACCTCGAAGGAGTACATATCATTGTCTAATAATCATGACGAGCCTGTTGGTTACCTGTGATAATCGAAAAGTGCTGCAAAAATTATTTGCGAAGTATTGTGTCACATGATCAGATTATGACTTGACAATTGAATAATGCCGAAACTAAACTGTAAAGTAGCGAGTATCTATATTTGATACGGGGTCTTCGGTAAAACCTGAAGTGTTTGTCATAAACTAGTACTACGATAAGTTTTATATTGAGCTTTGTATTGGCCTTTCAATTCACGTAAGAACATATGTGACAAGACGATAAACAAATTACGTGGTTACGTCAGAGAAATAAATAGATTACAATCTATGACGGCTGTTCGTTTTTGAGATTTTAAGAGCTTGTAATCACTTTTCCACATATTTGGCACCTACAACACAACACATGGTGAATCTTTTGATACCAAATAACTGTAATGTGAATTTTGTTGCAAGTCAACCTTTAAACATTCATCAGATGTCTTTTTCATATAATAGCCTCAAACGATGAATTATTTAAATATTGTTTCCTGTGTACATTATTCAATATTATTACAAGGTTAACTGTTCATTGTCATTATTGGCCTGCGAACTATTCTGTAATTGGACAAGTTGTATTTGCTTCAGCCAATCAAGAGGCAGATTGTTGAATAAGGGGCGGAGACATTTTCAAGCTATAAAACACATGGAGCGTCCAGCAAGCATTTCACCTACAGAGCACCTACAGGTAAGTATAACTTTTCTGTTATATTAGCATCTGTTGATATTATACTTACTGAGAATAATAGAGTAGATGAGGAGAGACACTGAGTTAGTGTTATTATAATATAACTCTGACCTCCTGAGACTATCACTCTCTACCCTGAGGAGACTCACAGAGTCTATCCTCTAGTGAGGTTAAGTTAGGTCAGCAGGCTCTGGTCTCATTCCTCAGTCATTTTGTACCTGCAAACATTTCCTACTGTAAATATAACATATGCCTCTTATGAATAGAATGAGGAGCTCTGAAACTGGAGTTCTTAACTGCTTCTCTTGCCTTAATTCTGGTCAGAATCAGCTGCAGGTCACTGGTTGCATTTAGTCACGAGTTTTATAGGAAATTAGTGTTTAAAGTAGGAGACTATGAATCTTATTGCTGTCTCCTGATTTGTCATTATTAAAATTTTACTGAGTTTATTTCCATTAGTTTAACACATGAGAGAGCAATTAGCAGGAGTGTGGATGCTTGATTTCCCAGCTCTGAGTATCACATTCCTTGTCTCCTTTTTATACTCTGTGAATAGCTAGCAACTCTGTTATGGTTGGCAGCTTTATAAGTCATCAGCTCACCCAGAGTCAGCAGTTGAGTCACAATTTGTCTTCATTTTTCTCTATCAAACTTTACTGTGTGGAGTATTTTACAGGATACAATGGAGCAATGGATTAGTGAATATATTAGAGCTAGTGGAGCTCCTGACATCACCTCTCTTAGGGCTGCTCTAACAACCACCTCTCCTAATCAGCTACTTCAGCTTATAACAACTATCAGAGACAGTAAGTCGTATACAGCTCTGCTATTGGCTATCTCCCGAGACCACCCTTTAGTAGCTCATTTGTTACTCACTCCATTGAGAGGAATAGCAGATGAGTTGCTGTTTGAGAAGGATAAGGGTGGATATACAGCTCTACACTGGGCTGTAGAGAAGGGAGATAGAGAGTTAGTAGAGCTTATACTTCATACTGTATCCTCTGGTAAGAAGTATGAGCTGATAGCTGAGAAGGATGGAGGGGGTTGGACAGCTCTAACAGTGGCTGCATGGTGTGGAGATACAGAGATGGTAGAGACTCTACTGATCAGCCTGTCTGTAAAGCAAAGAGTCTCCCTGCTCAACATACAGACTGAGTACCTAGACACAGCACTGCACAAGGCAGCTTACATGGGACAAACAACAGCTCTACAGTCTATGCTGACCTCAATCCCTCCTAATAAAGTCTCTGCACTCCTCAGTATAAAGAATGATGACAGTAGAACTCCTCTGAAGGAGGCAGAGTCTGAGGGAGAGAAAGAGACTGTAGAGCTGCTTAAGAGCTGGAAGCAGCCAGTATTAGCAGGTAGGATTATTATATAGTGTGATACCAGCTACTCACTTGTACTACTCTATTGCATAACTCTCTGCTTGTCCCCAGGGTATCTATATAAACATACCCTGGGGAATTCCATCTACATTCTCCTTGCATAGAGACTGCAGTGGGCTGTAGAAGCAGTTCAGCTCTGTCTCTATATTAAATGCTGTCAGTTTAGCCTCTTCTCTTCAGCCACCACTCAGCCCTTGCTAATCACTCATCACCTCTGCTCTCTCTTGGATAATTATAGTCTGAGTATTTCAATTCCTTATTCAAAACTGATAGGATTAAAGTGATGTTAGCAGCTCAACACCTTGTGGCAGCTATTAGTCAGCACTAGAGGTGGAACGAGACACGAGACGTCTCGAGTATCGACCTGTCTCGTATCGGTCTCGTCTCGACTTAACTATTGCCAAACTCGAGACAGGAAATAGAACTAAAGCGCCTGCGCACGGTTGTTAAAACATGGCTTCTTGCGGTAGCAACAACTCCATATATTGTAATGGATTGCGGGCAACTGCCTTTAAAGTTATACCCGGTCCGTTACTACCTGTTGCTACTGGTTATGTTGGTCACTGAGTCTAATCATGTAGTCCGGACAACGGCCCTGTTATTTTTTAGTTTGGTTCTGTGTCCTTAAAACAGATACCGGGTCGTATCTAATTACTCTTCGGATAATCCAATTTAATAAATAAGACTTTTGCGGGTAAAATGTCTGTATTTTATCGTATCGTGTCTAAACACCAACTGCCCTTCATAAAATTCGGGCCTCTTTTACGTATATACTACCAATCGCGGGTAAAACTTGCCCGGACAGGGAGAAACGAACGAAAGGCCGTGTCGACCATAGTCCGTGTTCGATTAACAATGACGTTTTGTTAGCTCAATATAAGAATATACATGTGCATATATACAGTAATTAATATAATTTCATGAGTACAATTTAAATATAATTCACATACTACAGCTAATATACAAACAAAACTTTAATGAAACGATAAGAATGAAAGTGTTATCGTGTGTTCTTTTAGTTGCAGTATTTCTTTGTAGAGCGACGGCTATCGGTTTCATTACACATTACATTAAAAAGTAAGAATTATTCAATAGATGGTAAAAATATACATGTACAAAGCAATGTGTTTATAATAATTATGATCAATCAAGCTCAAAATTCTTAGAATATAAAACTTCGGTATTTTAGAGCTGTTTGTGTCACTTTTGTTTACAAAAACTACGTGCATATCACTATTAAAATGTTGTATTTAAATCATTTACACCAGGTAAAAATTCAATTTAAAAAGAGTTTTATTAATTTTATATATACCAAGTAGCTAGTACTTGTGTAGTGAAATTATCACCAAATGCTCATTATTTTACTGTCTCGTGTCTCGAGTCTCGAATTTTTACAAGACAGTGTCTCGAGTCTCGTCTCGAGCTTTAAAAACCTGTCTCGTTCCACCTCTAGTCAGCACTTAGCTGAACTCTCCTGATTCATGAATATTCTTACTACTCACTACAGTTTTGAATAGAAACATGAGCTATTTGCTAAAGTTATAGTAGTAGTAATTCTGACAGACGGACACGGCTCTTATTATAGTAAAGATTTTTCCTATAGAGCAGCTCTTGCTCTTGCTAAAGATAGAATCAAAATGTTTGAGGAAGCAGATAAGCAGAAAATAGGGGATGTTTTTAACAGTTTAAATGCAGGTTCTCAGTCTATTATTACTCACTGATGCTGTACACCTGGTTGTAGCCTTAGAGCAGATAAGTACAACAAGCAATAGAAAAAACAACATACAATAGGAATGTTTTGCGCATTAGGAATTAGGTAGGAATGCAGTAGGAACTTATATAATATTTGTTCCTATCAGCCATACTAGTTGATTCTCATTTTTAATAACTCCTAACATACTCTTAGCACTGGTTTCTCAGGCTATATTTTAACATTTGCTCAAATACTTTTAACTGATAGTATTAATATTAGACCCGCAGCACCAGTTGCCTCCTTCCACATGTACCTGAGACTATAATAAATAAGGGGAAGGGTTCCTATTCATAAGATGGTTTGTCTGTTGATCCTTTTATTATAATTAAGTCTTCATTATTACTTTGTTGTAGCCCATTCAGCCACCAGAAATATTATTTCTACAAAACTTTATTTATTTTTAGTTTTTAAAAATGTGTTAATTGGTAAATTTATACCAAAACTAATTTACTCCTCACCATAAACTCTTTGCAGTAGTTCTGAGTCTATCCTCTTGTGTTTCTCTATATCTCCTTCTCATGTAGTAACAGTATATGAGCCATGATTCTATAGTTAACAGAATATTGATGTTTCTACATATCTTCAATATATAAGCCATTATTGTTATATTATCCCATGAGCAAACGAGCGAAGCGATGTGTGCGAGTTTTTATGATAAATGCATGCGCACACAACTTGCGAAAATTATTCATCAACAATGAGACGAACCCTTGGCTAGAAATTTCATCAAGAAATTTAAGCATCGGAATGTAAAGTCGTTAAAGTATAATAACGATACAAAACACATTTAAACCTATTTAAATATGTTACCAAGTCTTTGTAAACCGTCGGTATTATCTTTAAACTTGCCCATCTGATCGGATTATACACAAATAGACAGATTTATTTGAACAAAAATTCCCACAAAAAGTTTGAAAAGCTCGGTTTAATAAAAGTTAAGACCGAAAATTGAAACGCCAATAAAGCCGTGCGACCGATTGTAGAACTATTTAGTAGTGCGTATTTCACGAGAAAACCATGTTCATTTCACCAGTCTATGGTGCTGTTTACTTGTAATCGAATTTATTCAAAGGTTTTTGTAATAAACGTAGACCGTTTGAGGCGTAGACCGATTTACAGGTACGAAATTATGGTACACCGTTTATCAGCCTATGTTTTTTGTCCAATCACCGAAGGTTTCATTATTTAAAACGTTAGCCGAAATTCTTTACAACTTACGTACCAGCTAGGGCCGAACTACAACGCCCGTTTATGACGATAACATTTTTTTTATTTTGCTGCAGTTTTATACGCGTGAATGCTCCTACTGGCGTTCTGTTAAAGATCGCTTATCAAAACCTTTCTACATTCAACGCAACCAACTTTCAAACTGTGTATAGTACACAGTTTACATACATTACAGTAAATTAGGCCTACAGCTTTATAACACTTTTATAACAGCTTTTGTTTTGCTGCAGTTTGCAGAAATCTTCGAGACGCGTGAACGCTCATAGGTTTTCTATTATTGCTGTATTACTATATTAACAATATTGGTTATTTTAATAATATCAGTGCATTTTACTGATAATATTGGCCAACATTGCATTTCTCCTATTGCAAGGGAGAGATATAAACGTGTAATATTTTCCTTTCATTGTTGTTGTTTGTCATGACCAAACACTTTTTAAATAAATTTTCTAAAAACCTACATAGATACCACAACTTCTCGATATTGCTACCTATGACGTTTTGAAATGTAAACAAAATTGTGTATTGGTTTTCTATTATTACTATATTAATAAAATTGATTATTCTAAGAACATCAGTGCATTTTACTTCTAATATTGGCCAACATTGCATTTCTCCTGTTGCAGGGGGAAAATATAAACATCTTTTCCATTCATTATTGCTTATTGTTGTATATAATAACACCCACACCCAGTACATTACAGCTACCATTGCAGTTATCCTATTGCACTGCAGAGCCATTTGATTGCTAATATTGCATTTCTCAACCATTAGTACCCTTTATTTTTTTGCCAATATCTCTGGCCATCTCTTTGGTCGTGGGCTGTATGACAGTGGAATTTCTAGTTATTATCATATGATTGTTTAAGCATTGACCAATCAGGGAGCAGAGTTAGCAGAGTCTAAGCAGCAGATTGGAGCCTTGCAGGAAGAGGATAATCGCAAGACGGCAGGTGACTTTTTAATATCAGTAGAACTGGACTTTCTTCTTGTTTTAAAATATGGATGGCATATATACACCTCCTTTGTTTGTAGTACCTGATATGTATGCACTATCACTAGAGTTCAGTTTAGTTCCTGCCTAAATATCCATAACTCATCCTAAATAGCTTAGGATGAGTTATCCTCCTATCTTTTGTCTTACTTACCAGCTGGTCGGTTGACCTTGTTCAGTGTTGAGTTGGCTGGTGTTAACTCTGGTTCAGTTGCTAATAAACTGTCTAATTGTAGTGTTACATTTGATTATTGCTTCTTATTGTAAGATGTAAAAGTACCAGTACATGAGCCTTGATTATGTTGTTGTTGTTGTAGCATTGACCAATCAGAGGGAGGAGTTGACCAAACTAAAAGAGGAGTTAGTGGAGTCTAAGCAGCAGATTGTAGATCTTCAGGAAGCAGATAATCGCAAGACAGCAGGTAAATTATATATTTAGTCTGTTGCTATAGAGAAATGATAATTGATACCCTGAGGAACTTTGCTGTACAACCACAAGTATTAACTGTAAGTAACAGTTGTGTAACAGTAGAGTCTCATAGTAGTACATAAGCCATGATTCATGTGTACTTCGCCTTGCTAGTTATTAACTTATAAGGAATGGATATGATGAGTATTGGTTCATCATTGCTGTTGGCTGGTCAGCAGTTAATTCTATTGGTTAATGCTCCAATGGAGCAAATCACTCAAAATTGGTAGCTATGAACGGGTGAATCACAGGCTAAATTGTATCGCTGTACAGTAACTGAGCAGATTAGACTAGAGTAGTTACAGCTCTAAACCATCTCCTGTAAACATTCCCTTAGTCTGAAGGTTGGTTTACACAAGGTGGTTGTGAGATGGTGCAATTCTCATAAAAAGAGAAACATTATATTATTGCTTATAATAAACACTGATAAATATCTGTTTATTTAGATATGGCTGCCATGATGGAGAGAATTAACAGACTAGATATTTATCTGCGTACTCCCACTGATACAGACGAGACAGGGGACCAGCTTCATGAGCCTCAGAGCTGATACCTTTCTCTTTTTTTAATTGAAATCACTTGTAGTTCTTGTTTAAGATTTATAAATAAATACAATTTCATATTTATACTTGATACATTTTCTCCTCTCTACTGATCTAGCAGGGATTTTTATGAACACACATGTCCATTTTTGAACCAGACTCATGCTATATAATGCCACCTGGATAGCCTGGCAAAACTCCAAATCTTGTAGACTGGATTAACAGATGCTATTCATACTCAATGTGGACCTTTCAGTGCTTTAGAGCTGGTCTTACCGCTGCAGCTGGCCAAATTCCTAACATTAAATATGAACAGTTCCTTAGCATTGATAAGAAAGTAGCTAAAAGGAACAGCAATGATTATATAATGATAAGGTAGACCATCTAAATTGTAGTAAAATTCATCTCTAATACTCAAAGATAATGGGTATTATTGAAGAAACGAAGAAACAAGTTGTTCCAGATGAAGGCTTTAGGGCCAATGCAAAGGCAATGCAATGCAAGATTAGGGCCAATGCAAAGGCTGATGACAGATAGCTTTAGCAATCATGACAGATAGCTTTGGTATTCATGTCAAATCCATGACAGAAAGCCTTTCTATTCATGTCAGATCTATGACACAGCCTTAGTATTCATGTCTGGTATGAACATATAATTCTTCAACAATAGATCCAGTTGTTGTGAGGAGACAATTCTGATACTATACTTTCCAATGTAATATACATAATATATGGGTCATGATCTCGGAAAGTGTTCTTAAATTTGAAACTATTATAATTTAAATACTTGCTAAGCAGAAAAAAATTGACAAATTTTCTTGCAAATAGGTTTTTGAAGCTAATTCAAAATTTACCTACATCACACATTAGAGTATACGGGCAAACAGTCAAGTACTTACTGGTAGATAATGGTGTCGTTCCGCTGACAAGTCCGGCGTAAATCTGGCATGGGTTTACAGCGGTGCACTCCACGAAACAGCAACTTTGACAGTCAATTAAAACTAGAGCTGCTGACTTTCAAAGATTCAGCATTAGAACTTGTCTCACAGTATTGGCTGTACACGTATTTTAGTCATGTGTGAAGCCAACACCTCTGTAGCTTCTCTAGATATACCATTCAGTCTACCAGGTTATTAACTTATAAGGAATGGATATTGTTGTTTTAGAGTTGACCAATCAGAGGGAAGAGTTAGTAGAGTCTCAGCAGCAAATTGTAGCCCTTCAAGAAGCAAACAATCAAATGACGGCAGGTAAAGCTTTACTCGCAGTTCAACTAGAGTGTGAATTTTAATATCTACATATTTACTGTTCATCAGTTACAACGCATATTAATTTACCTTCATGTGTAAGACGGCAGGTAAATTTGGTTTAGGCTTTTGTTGTGTAGATGTGGTAGTTATCACCTGAAGATTTTTAATGTACAATCACAAGTATTAACTGTAAGTATCAGTTGTGTATCAATACAGTCTCATAGCAGTAGCAGTACATGAGCCATGATTTTATTGTTTTAGAATTGACCAATCAGGGAGAAATCGTATTGCTATACTTAACAGATTAGACTGCAGTTTTTACAACTCCAAACCATCTATTTTAAACATACCCTAAGTCTGAAGGATGATTTACACAATGTGGTTGTGAGATTGTACAATTTTTTATGGATAGAGATGAATGATATTGTTGCTTACAATAGATACTGATAAATATTTGTTCCTTTAGATATGGCTGCCATGATGGAAAGACTTAACAGACTTGATATTCATCTGCGTACTCCTACTGATACAGACGAGACAGGAGACCAGCTTCATGAACCTCTGGGCTAATACCTTTATCTTTGTTTAATTTAAATCACTTGTAGTTCTTGTTCAAAATTTATAATTAAATACAATTTTATATTTATACTTGATACATTTTCTCCTCTCTACTCATCTAGCAGTGATTTTTATGAACACACATGTCCATCATTGAACTGCACTCATTCTATATAATGCCACCTACATAGCTTGGCAAAACTCCAAATAATTTAGACTGGCATAGATTAACATATGGTATTCCTACTCATTGTGGACCCTTCAATGCTTTAGAGCTACTCTTACTTCTGTAGCTGACCACATTTCTAATATTAAATATGAACTGTGCTGCCAGGAGATGTGATACTGTACTTCTGATAGTCAACTTATGACAGATAGCCTTAGCATTCATGTCTGATATGTAACAGATAGCCTTAGAATTGTCGCTATCAGTAAACCTTAACAAAAAGGTTCAACATAAACAGCAATGATTGGCTAATATTGAAGTGAACTGGTTACAACCAGGTCAAACATCTTCCTCAACCAGACACACTGGTAACGAGTATTGTCCAACATAACCGAGTCGCCTATTGACCTAGTGTATAGACGAACAGGTGATTCAAGTAAATAACATCTTGTGACTAGGAATGAGAAGACCACTACTTGTTTCCAATATTGTGCTAGTTTATTGTTACCAGGTCACACAGTGCTGTAGGGGCACAATCTTTTATAAAACTATGAGATTTTTTGGTAATAATACTCTCAGGTTGAGAGGAGACAAGTCTTCAAAAATGAACTCCATTTAAAAAGATGAAACTAATGTCAATAAAAATGTCACAGAGGCCGTCTCAACTGTGTCACTGAATGTCAAAAGTACTTTGTTGTATCTTAGCTTTAGAACCTGAACATATTTTAAAGGATTTGCTTTTTTATACACTAAAGTATTCTCATGGAAGTAAATAGTTCATAGCTATATTGCACATTCATATCTTCCAGGAGTGCTACATTACCAGAGGATAGGTATTGAGAGGGTAGATTATTGTTAAATTATGAATCCTACAGAGAGTGCTTGCAAATGTTTAGCAGTGGTGACTGCTTGGGCAAAGGAGGCCTTTTGTCAAAAGTATTTTGTTGTATCTTAGCTTTAAAACCTGGAACATATTTTAAAGCATTTGCTTTTTTATACACCAAAGTATTCTCATGGAAGTAAATATTTCATAGCTATACTGTACAATAAATGTTCAGCAGCAGTGACTGCATTAGGCACAGCAGGCCTTTGCATATACATAATAGAGAACAAACATACCTGCAATGTGCCTATTGTCCTTACAGCTGTTGCACTCAAAACACCACTATAGGTATTATTATAATCTAGACAGCCCATGTTATTTTACTAGCAATCCATAGCAGGCTCCCAGAAAGCTATTGACAAATCTGACTATCTATTCTGTGGGGACAATATAAAGTGATTAACATCTAGGACCAATTTATTGACATAATCCTGCTATTGTGTGAACTTAGTCTAGAGTAAAGACTACTTTTCGTAAGGTGACTATTTATTAACTCAGTGCCTAGCAACCAACAAACAGATCGGCAAGCAATATTTGTTGTCATTGTGAGAGAAAAGTTGACTCTTTCTAACCTCCATGACTGGTCCTCTCACATTCAAGAGCCAGTCATCATATAGTAGAGTACGATAGTAGGCAGTCTAGAGAGGATGTAAAAACTTGTGTATGCAGACATGACAGGATGTGGTGTCATCAAAGCTGTCACATTTAATATACAACTATTATACTATTTTCAGACTAGAGCTGGAACGAGACCAAAGAATGCAAGGTCGGGCCAGACTCAGGGTCAGCAATGACGGTCCAGATCGAGTCGGCCAGGTCTGCACGCATGATTTTTTATTCATTTAAGGTTACGAGATAGTTCTATTACAGCCTAATGTTGTGACATCAATAACCTAAGATAAAACAACCCATTATCACACCATTCATTATTATTATATTATATATTATTATTATATATTTTGTGGCTTGGCTTATAGATTCAGTCTACAATTTATGGCTAGACATTGTTGGATCAATGCTATTCAATGGGTGATAGATTAATGGCATGACTTTGGCTAGTGTTTTTATTACAGATTTTATATTCAACTGCCATTATAATCAACAACAAGAGATTAGTTAAGACATACTTTACAAATATAGAAATAGATAACTCAGCATAGTGGAAAGCATAAAACCCATCACTTCCCTAAAATTCTGGTATTAGTGAAAGAAACTAAAAATAAGATATAATAAATTTGCTGGATTGAAGGTTCTTAGACACGCTTTTAAGTTCCTCAGGATGGCTTTCTTGTAAATGGTTCAATAGTATTGAGGTGGACCCTTCTTTATAGCTTAACTTGCTTTCGCATTTTGTCCAATTAATTTGGTATTTCTCTTTCTTGACTGGCTTCTTCATGAACTCCCACACCACCAACATGTGGATATTTTCTTGCTGAAAAATGTTGTGAAACCTATAGCTCAAAGACTATTGTCACAGACATAAAATATAGTCTTGAGTCACCTTGTTTTATTTCGCCTGGTCCTTTTGCGCTAGGACTAAGCGCGGCTCTATTTCAATCACGCATAAAAAACGATATACAATCAATCTCGTTTAGCCATTAACCTACCCGTGTCTTGGTATAAGAAGACCCGAGGGTTGGGTGACCCGATCCGAGAACCTCTGACCCGGTGAGTCAAGACCGAGTGAGCTACCCGTGCCAGCTCTATCTCAGACTCGAAAGTAATTTTTATGCACAAAGTTCTTTGCATAGTTTAGTGCTCAAGTAAACCTGTGCACTTCATGAGATAGACTGAGTTCCTATAATTAAGACCTTATGTAGGTAAATAAAACGAGCCATAGAATGATCTTTTTTATGACGATTTCAACTTGAAAGTAAATTTTTATTTCAGTTTATAAATTTATAATCTGAATTAATATGAGAATCTGAATCTTTCACATGTTTTTTATATAAAAGTCTCATATAAACAACCAAGCTAATGTCTATAGAATATGGTTTGTACTCCATATTTAGCATATCATTTGTTGGCTTCACGATATATGATATGACAGAAAACTACAGTAATATGTAATATACAGCTATAGGGGTGTATTGTGAAGCTTGAAGGTGTCACAATACAGGCTAGACCGACAGTAAACCATAAGGTAGGCAGTTAGCGAGGATCATATAATGTTGGTCTTCTAAGCGAAATGTCGTGAGTTCTAGTCCTGTAACAGTCGATCTTATTTATATATATTTGAAAAAGTCACAATATAGGCTAACCTGGCAGTAAACTGGAAGGTGGTCAATTAGTGCAAGTCGTAGAGTGTTAATCTACCCAGAGAAAAGTTGAGATTTTGAAATCTGTCCAGTTTGATTTTTTATGAATCACTCCCCTTATCGTATATATATTATTTTGATATATTACTAATAGTAATATAGTAATACTAATACCATGACATATTGCATTATTTTTGATGGTTGCAAGACCAAAAGATCAGAGTTACATAATTATAAGAAATTTACTGCCTATTGGCTTTCCTTGGTAACATTTACTGTATTAAAACCAGATGTGTACAAAAAATTAAAAAAAATTGAAATTCTCGAGTGAAGAATTATGAAAGCAGACCACCAGACCTCAATACGTTGCCTACAGTTTATTAAATGGAAAAAAACTGGCTCACTTCAATTAACGCTAGTAGTATGTAGAGAGCAGATCTACACACGTTTGCACTTAAAGTGAGATTTTGGGTTTATTTTAGCCCGAGAACCTCGGAGAATGGTGTTGTCTGATGGAAAGTTTGGGGGGGGGGTAGGTGTGTGAGTGTTGGGAGCTAAGGTTATGAAGTTTGAGAGGAATTGTGTTAAGGATGCGGTGCTGGTCGAGAGGAATTGTGGGAAGGATGACGTGAAGAGGGCGATGGTTTCGGGTTTCGATGCGATGGGTTTGGGGTTCGGGTGTCGACGAGTTGAGCGATCGATCGTCGAATGGTTGGGGTCGGGTTGGCGACCGGTGGGGTGAACGTTGTTATGTCGTTTCGGTTGAATGAACGCTGATGTTGGACGAGTTCGGGCGTGTCTATTCGTGGAATCGGTTAAGTCTCCCTTCGTTATAAAACTCTTTAAAGATGAGTAATAAAAAAGGGGAAAGTCGAATGAATTATTCATTATGAAAAATTTCTTTTGAGAAGACATGAAGAGTCTTTATAGAAAACTAGATGATATAATTCAAATTTCTCCAATACTATTTATTAGTTTTGGATTTTTTTCGGTTAACGGTGAATTTTTACGAAATATAATTCAATTAGAACATAACCCCTCGGATTGTACTTATGGTATAGCTAGTTATGAAATTATTCAAAGGTTGGGAATTACTGAACGACTTGTTCAATGGGCTAATCCATCTTCACGGTTAGCGAGATATTGTGTAGGCAACTCAGCTCGTTCAAGGTTTTGTGGAAGGAGAGCATTGCCTATTAAGTTTGTTTGTCATCATCCACAATTCGAAGAAAATAATGGTAGATTTACAGCACCAATTAATACTTCCACTACTCGATCCACCATCAGAACTACACACACATCCAGAATTCCTACCACCACCACAACTACACTCGCTAGTACAATTCCTACTACCACCACAACTACACTCGCAACCATCATTCTAGCAAGTGGAATCACAACTCTTCCATCATCTGAAAATCTTAAGGAAAATATAACTAATATCCCATTTGTACCAATAGCCTCAAGATTATATAATCCGAATAATGAAGAAAGAGAATATGGATATGAAAGTTTTTCTGTAGAAAGATCCACCATCAGAACTACACACATTTCCACAATTCCTACCAACATTGCAACTACGGACGTTACCACTATTCCAGTGAGCAGAATGACAACTCAGACATCATCTGAAAATCTTAAGGAAAATATAACTGATATCTTATTCATACCAAGAGCCTTAAGATTATATAATCCAAGTAATAAAGAAAGAGAGTATGGAAATGAAAGTTTTTCTGTAGACAAATTACAGGATGTCAAAATTTTTTATCATAATCACATGCTGCTGCTAAAGTTGTAATCTAATTTTCATGCTTTCCTAAAGTTTTATTCCACAATGAAAATGATATGTGAATATTGTATTGATTTTATTTTAATAATAGTATCTTAAAATATACAATAAAATATAAATTCTCCATCTTTGGAGATGAAGATTTTATTTCTAAAGGTTCTACTGATTTGCATATATATTCATTCAAAAAAAATTCTTTCTTATAAATACTAATTGCCAGTTTTCTGTGGAGTTGAAGAGCTTGTCACTTCAGAATATTGTAATTCTTTCTTATCGAGATAGAAGTATGTGTTGCTTGACTCGCTTTTCTCATCAACTTCTTTTTGTTTTGCATCATCACTATTTAATTATATAAAACATTGAGGATTGAGAAATGATGAAATAAATGGATAACTATATATATTTGGTTTTAAAATTCCCAAAATCTACTTACCAAAATATACATTGAGCTAAGCCATCGTATACGTCTTGTCCACATGTACAGGAAGGTAATCCATCTATAGGATAATCCAATGGTAAATCCAATTGCAACTCCGTTTCACTATTTTGAGAGTTTGTTTCTTTCGAGTTGTTTTTTTCATCAGTTTCCTTACCATCTTCTTGATACCTGTTTAATTTTTTGAAAAACCATTGAAAATTGAGAAAAGATGATGTATATAAAATGAATAATTATATATTCATATAAAACTTTAGAATTTAAAATTTCAAAATGTACTTACCAATGTACACATTGTGCTAATCCATCATATACATGTCCACATGTACAGGAAAGTAGTCTGTGGGTACAATATTCCCATGGTGTAGCCCAAATTTGAAGACAACTATCTGTACATTTCCATTCTGACATTTTACCCTTCTCAGAATTCTGTTAGCTTATGAAGAGTGTTAAGATAATAATGATTCGTTCTCGATTGCTTTATATAGTTGAACGTCTGTAAAACGCTTGAGTGAGTTTAATGAAAATTTATAAATAGATTACAAAACATTCCTGTACGCTTACAATTTCGCGAAAATGAATTTCACGAAATTACACATATATATTTTATAGTCAACTTTCGCGAAATTGAATTTCACGAAAGTGAATTTCGCGAAATTGGATTTCGCGAAATTTCACATCATATATATTATATAGTCAACATTCGCGAAATTGAATTTCGCGAAATTGAATTTCGCGAAAGTGAATTTCGCGAAATTGGATTTAGCGAAATTTTACATCATATATGTTATATTGTCAACTTTCGCGAAATTGAATTTCGCGAAAATGAATTTCGCGAAATTGGATTTCGCGAAATTTCACATCATATATATTATATAGTCAGCTTTCGCGAAATTGAATTTCGCGAAATTGGATTTCGCGAAATTTCACATTATATATTATA
Organism: Watersipora subatra; assembly: GCF_963576615.1. Lineage (NCBI taxonomy): Eukaryota > Metazoa > Bryozoa > Gymnolaemata > Cheilostomatida > Watersiporidae > Watersipora > Watersipora subatra. The sequence continues at coordinate 49,136,583 of NC_088713.1, forward strand.
TAGTCAACTTTCGCGAAATTCAATTTCGCGAAAATCTGTTTACTATTTTCACCTCATTAATTCCTTTGGACACACCCATCATTCTTCAATTCATTATATAAGCGTTGCATGATCTGATGGAATATTCTGCCTCCTTAACCATCTCTTGATGCCTACTTATATACAGACTTGAGAATTTGGGTCGATCGAGCGTTGATACCAT